>NC_088338.1:36370000-36502500 GCF_036884655.1 Musa acuminata AAA Group
CATACCAAGCCATTGGGGCTTGTTTCAATCTATAGAGAGCTTTAATCAATTTAAATACATGATTAGGGAGATTATCATTCTCAAAACTGGGAGGTTGTTCAACATAAACTTCTTCAGAAATAAAGCCATTAAGAAAAGCACTTTTAATATACATTTGAAACAACTTAAAATTGTTACTACTAGCATAGGCAAGGAGCATCCTTATGACTTCTAATCGTGCCACAAGAGTGAAGGTTTCTTCATAATCGATTTATTCTTCTTGGTTGAAATTTTTGGCCACTAATCTAGCCTTGTTTCTGTTAGGATCGGAGCGGCACTAAGAGGGGGCGGGGGGGGGGGGGGGGGGGTGAATTAGTGCAGCGGATTAAAACTCATAAGTTTGAAATCGATTTCGTAAATGTGTAGAGATTTCGATTCGACGAAGGATGACTTAGCTAAAATAGCTCGAGTAAAGGTAGTCAAGAGTAGGGAGATGAAAACCGAATGATTTGCAGCTAAGTAGAGAAATGGTTCAGAAAATTAAACACTCACACATGCAAGGAACACCACGATATATAGTGGTTCGATCAAATGACCTACATCCACTTTCGAAGCCTTCTTCGATGAGGCTCCCAACTTCTACTAGTAAATTACTTTGAAGGAAAAGGACCAAATACCCCTCTTACAACCTTCTTACAAGTGGTTCACACTCTTATAGATTTTTTTCAAAGATAAAGAGGGAGGTGAACACTTAAGCTATTGAAAATAAGACTTTTCTAGAGCTTTTTCTCACTTTTTAACTTCTCAAAAAGGTGTGTTCTCTGTTGAGAATTGAGGGGCATTTATAGGCCCCAAGAGGATTCAAATTTAGGTTCCAAATTTGAATTACTTTTGGGTTTTCTGGTGTTGGCGGTGCCACCGCCTGTGAGTTTCTAACACTGACAGTGTACTGGTGGTGCCACCATCGGACCTCTCGGATTCTGGGCAGTGCCACCGTTTGGACTATTTCAGCTCACTGGTTGGGCTCCAAACTTGGCCCAAATCAATCCAAACTCGGGCCCAATTGGCCCCTAACCGGGTTATAGGATTAACCCTTAATCCTAACCCAAATTATATGCAAACTATGAAATTAAGACATAGCCCTAAGCAAATTTTTAACCGGCAACATCGAGTTTCCTTCTGGTGAGCTTTCCGGCAAACTTCGGGCGGACTTCCGATACACCCTCGGATTTCTTCCGGCGGACTCCCAATAGGCTCCCGATTTTGTGGCGAGTTCAACGAGTCTTTGGCAAGTATTCGAACCTTCTCGGTGATCTCCGCGAACCTCCGACGATCTTTCTGGCGGACTTTCGAAAACTTCGGCAAGTCCCTGATTCTTTCTCAGTTAGTTCCGGTAGTACTTCCGATGATTCTTCGGACTTTCGGCGGACTCTCGAACACCCATCGAACTTGACTCCGGTAAACTTGCTTTATGTTTTCAAGCTATCGTAGTTAATCCTACATACTTAACTCAATAATATGGATTAGATCAATTAACCTATCAATTGACTTCATCATCAAAATTCGAGATTCAACAATCTCCCCCTTTTTTATGATGATAATCAATTGATGACGGAGTTAATCATAACTCCCCTATCTATATGCCATATTATGAGAAGATAAAAACACTTGAATTCAATCTCTTTGAATTCAAGCCTAAACCGATAAGTTCTATCCGTTGAACTTATCGTTATTCTTAATAAGCATGAGCAAATACGAAACTTCATATTTCTCATAATTTCAAGGCATAAAAATTATTTTCAAGGCGAATGATAAAAGACAATTATCATTTCGATAAGAAATAATAATAATTTAAAATTTTAACATGGATCTCATGATATAAATGCAAGGCATGATTTCATATGATCATGAGATGATTGCTTATCATATATATATATATATATATATATATATATATATATATATATATATATATATATATATATATATATATATATATATATATATATATATATATATATATATATATATATATAAATGATAAACATAATACGACAACCAATCTAAAAACTTTCATATGCGATATGCTAAAAAAGTTTTACGATGCTTTTAATAAATATAACATATATAAGACATTTTTCATTGCATTATACAACATATAAGCTATTGCAATACGATACATATAAATCATGCTAATTTCATATTTGCACAAGTCATCAATCTTTTGCACATTCTTCTCCCCCTTTGTCATCAACAAAAAGGAGATGAGTTTTCAAGCATAAAACTTGTGATCCTTGAAGCCATTCATAAAATCATCATATAAGAAAAAAAATCTTGAAAAAGAGATGTCAAAATTGACAAAGCTTCAACTTGGTATTAAGATCGATCATTCAAGGAAGACATCAAATCATCCAAAATAACATGAAGGTGTCATCAAAATGTTGACAAAATTTAGGAAAGAAACATCCAACATCATATACTAGGATAATGTCAAACGCATGTCAAGGTAGCATAGAGGTTTACAATAATAAGAAAGGTTTAATACAATGATTATTCCTTAGAAGGAATTCCAGAGTTCCTATACATGACATCTATCTTCTGGTTCATCTGTCATAGTTCCCTCAAAATTTTAATTTGCTGTAATTGGATTTGTTTTTGCTGTGATTTGAGTTGCTCTTGTTGTGATTTGATTTAATTTAATTCTGCCATGATGGGATCTTCAGAAGATGAAGTAGGAGCTGGTTCTGAAGGTGCTGCACCAAAGGGACTAGGAGGAGGAGATTCATTTCCCTTAAAAATGGATGTTTCAGGGTATTCTACTGGTGGGGGAACTGGATCAGTCCTTCTAGGTTGCCTAATCTATATACCATTGCCAAAAGTGCATCTAAGTCTCTTAAGTAGGTTTCTGTTGATAGTGTTAAATCGATCGACCTGGATTATTTCTTTATCGGGTGAGACACAAATATTATAAGCAAGCATTAATCGAGTGACAAACCCTCATATGGTAACATTGAGTTTTTAGCTATTATGTCATGCATATGTTGCCGGATTAAGTATCCAAAATAATTATTTTGGCCGGTCATAATCCAATACATAGTACTTAACTCTATTTGACTAATTTTATCATGATGAAATTGTTTAGGAAGTAGGATACTTATCATGATGTGATGAAGAAATTTAGAGTTAAAGGGCAACAAGTGCTCGTAACTTTTGGGAATTATGCCTAGGTTCGGATTTGCAAAAACAGTTTCTAAGGCTTCGGAGTAAGTTGCTCCGATTGTATTGATATCTCATTTACTTCTAAAATAACAACCTCTATCCTTTTCGACAATTCTAATTAACTCACATATAGTGCTATCAAAGATTCGAATTTATATTCCTAAGAGGTAGGTAGTTAAGCTATCATTGTCCACACTTAAGTTTGTGTAAAATAACCTAACCAACCTAGGGTAAATCGGTTCATCGATTTGTAGGATAGATAAGCCATCTAAATTTGCAAACCATCAAATGGGTTCTAGGTTTCCAAGTTCATCTAGATCAACATGTTTGCCCTTATGTATTGTTCTTGTTTCGAAATTTGGATACATAAGGGCTACTTCATTAGATCGAAAAAGGATTTGGTCATAGGAATCTCCTTCCACCCTTTTCCCTTTGGTTCTTGATGATCTCTTAGGAGACATATCTAATCATGATGATAGATTAAGAGAGAACTTTAAAGAATAGAACAAATAATGAGAGGAAGAAAAAAAAAATTTCAGACCTTATATAAGTTTCCTTGAGAGGTAGAGAGCTTGATCCAAGAAGAACCCCTCTCTTAGGCTTCTAGAGGCTTAGAATGAGGTTGAGAGAGGTTTAGAGGGCTCTGTGAGAGTGCTAGGGAGGGTGCTCTTGAGTTGGGGGCGGTTCCACTGCCGACCCTAACCCCAACCCACCCCCCCACCCCCCCCCTCCTTCTTTATAAGGGGGTTCTCGGGCAATGCCACCGCCTGGGGACCGAGCACCTAGGCGGTGCTACCGTCGGTTCTGGCGGTGCCACAGTTGACACGTTAAAAAATTTTTTTTTTTAATTTTGTTTTCAGAAGTTTT
Source organism: Musa acuminata AAA Group (assembly GCF_036884655.1). Lineage (NCBI taxonomy): Eukaryota > Viridiplantae > Streptophyta > Magnoliopsida > Zingiberales > Musaceae > Musa > Musa acuminata. Next base: position 36,374,066 of record NC_088338.1, read on the forward strand.
AATGTGTTTGAATTAAGATATGATAGTGTCTTGGATCACTTTTTAAGATATCATTCAAAATCGAAAAGAAAGAAGTCAAATCAACGAAAATCGAAAAGAGGATAAAAAATTTTCGAAAAATATATACAATCAAGCTCATTCACAAGGACAATTCAACATGCCTAATTCCCTTCTAATAAAGTCAAATTGATCTTCATTTAAGGCTTTTATAAAAATGTCTGCTTTGTATTAATAAATTCTAGAATGACATTATTATTATTGACATGATCTCGTATAAAGTGATGCCTAATGTCAATATACTTAGTTCTAGAGTATTGAATTGGATTTTTGGTTAGACAAATATCACTTGTATTATCACATTTTATGGGAATGTTTTTTAAATAAATTTCATAGTCTTTCAACGTATTTTTCATCCAAACAACTTGTGCACAGCATGCATTTGCAGCTATGTATTCGGCTTTCACCGTAGATAGTGCAACCAAATTTTGTTTCTTGGAAGTCCAAGAAACAAGTGCATGTCCTAAAAATTGATATGTTCCGGATGTGCTTTTTCTATCTATCCTACATCCACCAAAATCGGCATCTGCATAAGCTATTAAATCAAAATTATCAGATTTTAGATACCATAATCTTAAATTAGGAGTTCCTTTAAGATATCTAAGGATTCTTTTAACACTTTTAAGATGAGACAATTTTGGATTAGCTTGAAACCTAGCACAAAGTCCTACACTAAACATGATATCCGGTCTAGTTGCAGTGAGGTAAAGTAAACTACAAATCATTCCCCTATATGTTTTTTGATCAAAGCTTTCACCACTTTCATCCATGTCTAACTTAGTGGAAGTACTCATAGGAGTGCTTATAACTTTTGAACCATCCATGTTAAATCATTTTAACAATTCTAATATATATTTAGGTTGATTAAGAAATATACCATTACTAAGTTATTTAATTTGTAATCCTAAAAAGAAGGTTAATTCTCCAATTAGGCTCGTTTCAAATTCATGACTCATACACTTGGCAAATGATTCACATAGTGATTCATCTGAAGAATCAAAAATAATATCGTCAACATAAATTTGAACAATAAGAAAATTATTTTCAAAATATTTGATAAACAATGTAGTATCAAACTTGCCTTTTGTAAAATTATTTAAAATAAGAAAGAAACTAAGCCTTTCATACTAAGATCTAGGAGCTTGTTTTAAGTCATAAAGAGCCTTAGTTAATTTAAATACATGATTAGGAAGAAGAAAATTTTTAAATCCGGGAGGTTGTTCAACATGCACTTCTTCGAAAATAAAATCATTCAAGAAAGCACTTTTGATATCTATTTGAAATAATTTAAAATTATTGCTACTAGCATAGGCAAGGAGTATCCTAATGGCTTCTAATCTTGCCACAGGAGCGAATGTCTCTTCGTAGTCGATATCTTCTTCTTGGTTGAAACCTTTGGTCACTAGTCTAGCCTTATTTCTAACCATAATACCGCATTCATCTTGCTTGTTTCTAAAGATCCATTTAGTACCAATGACTAAATGGTCACTAGGTCGGAACAAGCTTCCATACCTCATTTCTCTTGCATTGCAATAACCCATGAATCATCTTTCAAAGTTTTGTCAATGCATTTAGGTTCAATTTGAGAAAGGAAGGTGGCGTTAGCATAAAAATTCTCGAAAGAAGAACGAGTTTGAACCCCTTTTGATGTATCTCCTATAATTAGCTCCTTTGGATGAGCATCTACATACTTCCATTCCTTGGGTAAGGAAATTTCAAAAGAAGATGCATCCAAGTTGCTATTTTGAGGAGGGAGTTTATTTAAATTCAAATTATTAAAACCAAGATCATCATCAAAATCATTTTTCTTTAACTCAGAAATTTCATTAAATACTACATGAATAAACTCTTCTATAACTAAGGTTCTTTTGTTAAAAACATGAAAAGCCTTAGAAACGGAAGAGTAACCAAGAAAGATGCCTTCATTGGATTTAGCATCAAATTTTCTTGAGGCATCCTTTTCATTCAAAATAAAGCATTTGCAACTGAAAACTTTAAAATAAGAAACATTTGGTTTTTTGTTATTTCATAATTCATAGGGAGTTTTTGATAGAGATGGTCTTATTAGAATCCTATTCATGACATAACAAGCCGTATTAATGGCTTCGACCCAAAAATACTTACGTAGACTATGTTCATTTAACATGGTTCTTGCTATTTCTTGTAAATTTCTATTTTTTTCTTTCAACTACCCCATTTTGTTGAGGATTTCTCGGAGTGGAGAAGTTGTGGATATATCCATTGGATTCACAAAAACTTTAGAAGTCACGGTTTTGAAATTCGCCACCGTGATCACTCCGAATTGATGAAATCATAAAGCCTTTTTCGTTTTGAGTAAGTTTACAAAATTTAGAGAAACATTTGAAATAATCACTTTTATGAGCCAAGAAATAGGTCCAAGTGTATCTACTATAGTCATCTACAATTATGAAGGCATATTTGCTTCCTCCTAGACTCGTTGTGTCAATTGGTCCAAATAAGTCCAAATGGATCAATTGCAATGGTCTAGTGGTGCTAATTTGATTTTTTGGTTTGAAACTAGTTTTTATTTGTTTTCCTAGTTGACAAGCATCACACAATTTGTCCTTAACAAACTTGGGAATCCCTCGTACTAACTCTATAGATGAAATCTTAGATATTAGTTTCATACTTGCATGGCCTAATCTCCTATGCCAAAGCCAAGCATCATCATTTAAAGCGGAAAAGCACATTTCATTACTAACTTCATCAAGGTTGATGGTATAGACATTATTTTATTTTAAGACAATCATTGATATGTTATTGTTTAGTTTTTTAATAATGCACACATTAGATTCAAATCTAACGATGTAACCTTTATCACATAATTAAGAGAACCAAAGGGTTAAGTTAGATTACGATCCATTAGGGTTAAGTTAACAAGGGGCCTCTATAAATAAGAGAGAACCAAAGGGTCATAGGCTAGGCTTCTTAGTTGTCACCTCCTATTTTCCTCTCCCCTTCTTTTCCTCAGATAGCAGGTGTGGAGATTTGGGCAGCGATTCGATGAGCATCTTTGTAGCCCTTGTCGTGTGAATCACTGCTAGAGAAGAAGACGCTTGACCTCCTTCATCCTCTCGCACAGATCTGTAGGAATTCAGGGATATACGATCTCCCTAGGTAACAATTATCTCACATGTGGTTTTCAATTTTATGGGTTTTGTGCATCAATCTTCGCATGACGATGAATACCTTTTGGGAAATTTGAGATTTTTGTTTTATGTTCTTCCGCTGCTCATTTGATGTCGCCCCTAGATTTTCTTACAAGTGGAAGAGGGGCTCGCTATTGCTGGCGAGGATGATGGGTGCAACATAACGTAGACGGTTACGGGTTCGCGATGGCAGGTGATCGCTAGAGCGAAGATGGCCATGAAGAAGGGGGTGGTCATACCGACTACTTGATTGAACGAGATGGGCAGGAACCAAAGGGAGGTGTTGCTGCAGACGATGAAGAAATAGAAGCTGACGCCAAGTAGAGAAGAAGAGTCCACCGGCAGATTAAATGGCTGGTGTTCACCGAGAGAAAGAGAGGGTGCTCGGCGGCACTTGGGAAGAGAGAACTCGAGCCCCCACGAGCACACCAGTCCTGAGAGTTAGTCGAATGCTTCCTTAGCGGAAGCTTTTGGATTGCCGCTGCTGGACAGGATGGAGAAGGAAATCTTGCGATTAGATGAGAAGAAAATGATACTTAAAGTTTTCATTATCAGATGAAGAAGACAATTAGATTTCCGAGAGAAAATAAGGGAGGCTACTAATGGAGTTAAAGGTAAATCTGGTGGAACCTAAGATAAACAAAAAAGAAAGTACTCAGGTGATGATTTGAGTCAGCAGAAAGGTAAATCCAAAAAGTTCAATGGAATTTATCTTGTTTACAACAAGGACATTAACCCAACGGTTATCAACAAAAGAGATAATCCAAGAAAGACCAAACGCATCTGATTGAGGAAGAGAACTTGTCGAAAGATGTGGCTGATTTAGTACATTTTGCTGTGGTGTTTGAAGCCAACATACTTGATAACCCTAGAGAAATTGACACGGGTGCTACTCATCATGTAAGTGTCGATAAGGAGATGTGTTAGAACCCTTACAGATTCTAAACTTGGGGTTGATCTCTTTAGGGGATCGGCCTCCTTGGAACTCTATAGGGGTTCCTCCCTCCAAGTTGCTGCTCAAAGGCTGCAGAAAAGATTCATCTATTGCTTATGAAAAGAGAAGGAATACATGGCTATTTATAGGGCTTCTAAACCCTAACTCCTAATAGGACTCCTACTTAAGACTCTTACTTCTAACCAACTCCTAATAGGACTCCTACTCAAGACTCCTATTCCCTTACAACTCCTAATTCTTCTCTAAGAAAAAACCTCCTACATGAATGCCCCTCACAATTAGGACTCTCCTAGCTAGAGTCCTAACAGAATGTCCCTCTCAATTAGGACTCTAGCTAGGAGAGTCCTAACATTTTTACATGAATGTCCCTCTCAATTAGGACTCTCCAAGCTAGAGTCCTAACAGACCCGCCCTCTTCAAATCAGCCTTGTCCTCGAGGCTGATGATTCATGAATTCTGAGAATTTGATCTTCAAGTCGTCATAGTTCTCCCAAGTGGCATCTTCTTTTGGTAGGTTCGCCCATTGTATTAGCACTTCATTAGTGGGTCATCGTCGTCGAGTCACGATCCGTCGATCAATAATGGCACTTGGCTGGGTCTGGAGTTCTCTTTGGGTAGTCATATTTGGTGGGTGGCTTTGGGCTGTCTCCAAGCACCTGTTTAAAACTTTCGGTTGGCTGTTGGTTTGTGGGTGATATGTCGTACTCCTTTTCAATTTAGTACCCTTATAGTGTACTTCTTTTGAGTCCCAATTGTAATGAGCCATGGGGCTTGGTGCTTCCTCCAATTTTTTTATAATCTTACTAGTATCTAAATCTTCCTGCCATTCCATCTTAATATCCTCAAGGAAGTCGCTGGTCGGAAGTGAAACGGTCGAAACTTCAACTTGCTCGGGTAGCTGCGAAAGCGCATCTGCAAGAACATTCTCTTTCCCCTTTTTGTAAGTTATTTCAAAATCAAATCCAAGAAGTTTTATTACCCATTTTTGCTGCTCGGGGGAAGATATCTTCTGCTCCAAGAGATATTTTAGGCTTTTATGGTCGGTCTTGATTTGAAAGTATCGCCTGATCAAGTACAATCTCCACCTCGTTGCTGCGCGCACAATGGCGAGCATCTCCTTATCATATGTTGACATATTTTGATCGGAGGGAGATAATGCCTTGCTAGTGTATGCGAGTGGTCGACCATCTTGCATGAGAATGGCTCCAATTCTGACTCCAGATGTGTCGGCCTCAATAATGAAGGGTCGGTTGAAATCTGGTAGTGTTAGCACCGGCGTCGTCGTCATGGCTGCCTTAAGTTTGTCGAAGGCAGCGGAGGCTCTGTCCAACCATTGGAAGACATCTTTTTCTAGTAAGGAAGTAAGTGATGCACTGATCTTTCCATAGTTTTTCACGAACTTGCGGTAGTAGCCTGTTAAACCCAGAAAGCCATGTAGCAATTTTATGTTTCTCGAGGTCGGCCAGTTTTGCATTGCTCCAATTTTGAAGGGGTCCACTGCCACACCTTCCTCTGATATGATATGCCCAAGATATTCCACCTTTTGTTGAAGAAAGCAAAAATTCGTGGTTGTTGTGTGTTCAAAAGGTGGTTTTCCGTATGTCTTCTTCGCATTCTCGTATTTGATGATACCCGGATCAAAGGTCCAGCTTTGTAAAGATTTGTGCTCCCTTTCAACTAGCAATTCATCTACTATTGGAATAAAGTATTTGTCCTTGATGATTATGCCATTGAGAGCTCGGTAATCAACACATATTCGCCTTGTTCCGTCCTTGCGTACAAGTAGCACCGGCGATGAGTAGAGGTTGCAACTTGGCCGAATAACTCCTGTTTCGAGTATCTCTTTTATAATCCTTTCTATTTCATCCTTCTGGAGATGTGGATACTGATATGGCTGAGCATTTGCTGAAGATTTGCCTGGAAGAATCATTATACAATGATCATGCCGACAGGTAAGAGGTAGGTTGCGCGGTTCGTCAAATATATTTGAAAATTCAGCAAGCAAAGGAAGTAGATTTGAATCTTCAAATTCTGTTGGCTCTCCCTTAGTTTGCTGCTCAAGTTGTACCAAAAAGCCGCTGCATGCTTTATGCAAAACATTCTCCATTTGTTGTGTGCAAATCGTTGTTATGTCGCCCCCACGTTTCCCGTGCAATGTCACCTGTTTCTCCTTACTGTAAAATTTCATAATTAGTTTCATAAAATTCCAAGAAATATCACCTAATGTCGTCAACCATTTAATTCTGAGCATGGCCTCATGATTGTTAAGAGGGAGAAGGAAGAAATATGCAATTATCTCTTGGTCCTGCAGCAATAGTTTCTCCTGCAAGCGCCTATGATCACAATTCAAAATCCGTCCGTCGGTGACCTTAACATCAAACCTGCAGCGATTCTCGATATGTAATGATATCCGAACAGCAAGCTTACTATTTAGGAAGTTAGTAGTACTGCCCGTGTCGATGAGAACAGTGATTGGTTGTTGTTTGAGAAGGCCTCCAATTTTCATCGTTTGCGGGTTTGAGTAGCTAGCTAGTGTATGTACCGTAACTTCGGTCGGTTATGGCTCTTCTTCTGCATCTTCTTCTTCATGTTCAAGGCTCTCTTTTGGATGTTCAATGACCTCTTCTTCTATCGGTTCAATCATAAGAAGTCCCCCTTTACTACAGCGATGCTCATGGCTCCACGGCTCGTCACAATGCCAACATAACCCCTTCGCATATCGCTCCCGAAGCTCTTCTCTTGTTAACCTCTTTAGTGTAGGGACTTGGTCGACAGTAGGGGGGGCTAAGGGCTTCAATATTACTGGTTGAGGAGAGACCCTAGTCCTCCGAGCTTCATGGTTCAATTGCTCCTCTTGATGTCGTGCGAAAGAGATGGCTGCCATAAGCGTATACGGTTGTCGCGCTTTAACTTCTCCTCGGATCTCCGGCTTCAAGCCCTCAATGAAGGTCCACAATAGCTGTTTTTGAGACCAATCATGAGTTTGATTAGATAACCTTTCAAACCTGGTTTGGTACTCCTGAATGGTGGAGGTTTGTTGGATCTTTGCTAGTTGTTCGTCAATATTCTCGTAATCGGTTGGTCTAAAGCGAATCAGCAGTCCTTCTTTGAATTGTCGCCATGAAAGGAATCCATAAGTATGTTCAAACCAGTCAAACCACTGTATAGCATCCCCTTCAAGATGTATAGCTGCAATTTTCACCATAGATACATCCGCGGTTTTGTGGTACCGAAAATATCGCTCCGCGCGCGAGATCCAACCAATCGGGTCTCCTTCTTCCCATCTAGGGAAGTCCACTCTCATGCATGGATAGTTGAGGTTGGTCATAGAGCTTCCCCTCTCTTGGAAGTCATATCTTTGGGGTTGGTGTGATTGGGCAAAGCTCTCTCCTTGATGTGATTTCTTCGGGCTTAGTGGTCGGCCCAATCTGAGTTCGGTAAAGAGCATCCGAATCTTATCCTCCATTCGCGCCTCCAAGGCTTCGAATTTAGCATTGATTACCTCCTTAGATGCCATAATATATGCCTCCAAATCTATGATGTTAAGATCTCTCTTTTGTTGTTAGGTTAAAGGCATGTATAGGTTGAGAGAAGTGATGTCAAAAGGGTTGGCGGATTGGTGGATGTAGGCTACGATTTAGGCTTGTTTTGTGGCAGTTTTGGGTGCAGTTTGAGGGTGTGGTTTTGTAGAGTTTTAGGGCTGTGGTTGAAAGTTTTGGATCTGTGGTAGATGGTAGCAAAGGTTTGACAGAAATCCGTGGAAGTTGCAGCACGTATGTGCTGTCTTGTAAGAGTAGAATTGTCGTCGAAAAAACAACGGTTTCTCGACGTAATTTTCACCAAAAACTTAAGATAATTGAGGAGGGAATTGATAGAAAAATCACAGTTTATATGACAGCAAGGATATCTAATTTAATCAAGAAAATTTCGGCAGTATAACAGCAAGGAAATTGGTGCAAGTTGCAATTGCAGAATTATCGTCAAAAAATTTCAGCGGGCTACGATGAAAATTTGCAGCAACATAAAATCGTTTTTAGAGATGAATTTCTTAATAGATCAATCTTAGATGGAAGCCAAGATGATCTATGAAGTGTATAAGAAATTTCATTCAAAAAATATTGCAAATAGATGGATTAAGGCAATGATATGCAGCTGAAATTTTCTGCAGCATAGATTTTCAAGTGCAGCAGATTAGACATAAAAGATCAGTAGTTTATATTGAGAATTTTTTGATGAAACCAAAGGGAAATCTACTGTTAGGAAGTGTCAAAGATGTCATAAAAATTTCGTAGAAATTTGGATAGAAAAAGCACAGTAGCAAGATCAAACAGATGGTGCTATGCGGCTTGAATTCTGCAATTCAAGTGCAGCAGATTGGACATAAAAGATCAGTAGTTTATATTGAGAATTTTTTGATGAAACCAAAGGGAAATCCACTGTTAAGAAGTGTCAAAGATGTCATAAAAATTTCATAGAAATTTGGATAGAAAAAGCACAGTAGCAAGATCAAACAGATGGTGCTATGCGGTTGGAATTCTGCAATGTATCTTTCGTCGTAGAGATGAAAACTTTGTGACGAAAAGTTTATGCAGCAATATAGGAACGATTTTTTTTTTTTTTTTAGATTTTCGAATAAGGATAACTAAATTGCAGCAGCAGTAAGGTAGGAAACCAGAACCTGTTGCAATTCATGGGGAGATCAAAGGATGATCCGTGGTGGTGGAGATGATGGCGGAATTCGGCGACGATCTTTTAAGCAATTGTGGGAATTGCTTTGGGTGGTTGTGGAGGGTTGATGGATGGCTGTGGAAGGGCAGCGAGACGCCAAGAACGCTGCTCTGATACCAGGTGTTAGAACCCTTACAGATTCTAAACTTGGGGTTGATCTCTTTAGGGGATCGGCCTCCTTGGAACTCTATAGGGGTTCCTCCCTCCAAGTTGCTGCTCAAAGGCTGCAGAAAAGATTCATCTATTGCTTATGAAAAGAGAAGGAATACATGGCTATTTATAGGGCTTCTAAACCCTAACTCCTAATAGGACTCCTACTTAAGACTCTTACTTCTAACCAACTCCTAATAGGACTCCTACTCAAGACTCCTATTCCCTTACAACTCCTAATTCTTCTCTAAGAAAAAACCTCCTACATGAATGCCCCTCACAATTAGGACTCTCCTAGCTAGAGTCCTAACAGAATGTCCCTCTCAATTAGGACTCTCCTAGCTAGAGTCCTAACATTTTTACATGAATGTCCCTCTCAATTAGGACTCTCCAAGCTAGAGTCCTAACAAGATGTTTTTATCATATGCTTCGATTTGAGAAACGAAGCTATATATGAGAAACTCAGAAACCTAGGAGATTATGGATCTAGACAAGATAGTGATGAAGATGACCTTAAGCAAAAAAAGTTACTCTCAAGCCTTAATGATGTGTTGCTAGGAATGTCAATGATACCAATCGGGACCCACTCCTAACGGGGTGGGGATAGAAAAAATAAATAAAGATGGAGGTGGGGATGAGGGGTGTTTTATACTATATGCATAAATACGAGGCAGGACGAGTAGAGCACTTCAACCTCATATTCTTATGTGAGTTGATATAAAACACCAAATAGATTAGGCTTTTATTATTCAAATTAGACTAAAAAATCTTGATTGAATCAATTATGTTTTAATTAAAAATTATTTAGTTCAATTGAATCAAATGAAATCACTTTTCATAAACTTGACATCCATATTTCCTAATTTTAGGTGACACCATGACGATGGTTTAACATTGTCTTCATCAGTCCTTCTACTCTATCCATTAGCAAACGATAATTCCTTCGGTGATGACTTCAAATAATAAATAGGAAATAATGATGATAATTACTCGGTATTCATCTCTTTTTCTTCTTTTCTTTCCATCGCACACTTCCTTCTCTCTCCTCCCTCTTTTCAATTTTTTTCTTCATCATAGTACCCTTGATCCCTCATTGTAGTCATCCCCGCCCACCTCGCGACCCTACCTCGTTGGTCGTCATAACCCTTGTAAGCCTGTGGACCTTGTCGTGTCCTCCCACGACTTTCCCTGATCTCTCCTCCACATCTTCCTGTTAGTTTGGCAAGTCCCATAGTCTCACATCGGGAAAATCAGGCTTGTTATCTCCTATTGGAACTATAAATAAGGGCCTGGGCTTTGAAGTTAAATGCACCACAAGTGACACCATAAGAAAAAACCTAAGTGTTTGTTTTGGATTTAAGTCCAACTCGATTAAATAGTTTGGGCTTATAGTTTGGGTTTTTTCTTGTTTAGTATTTTCGGGTGTTTTATGGCCTAGGAACATCTTCCTAAGGCATTTGTAATAGTCTCTTTTATAGTAGTGATTTGCTCATCTTTCGTTCGTGGATGTAGGTGTTGGGAAATCTTGGGGGCGACATCATATGCGCAGCGGAAGAACAAGAAAAATAAAATCCCCTATTCCCAAAGAGATGTTCGTCGTTGTGCAAAGATTGGTGTGCAAAATCCGTGAAACTTAAAATTGCATATAGAGTAGATTGTGTTACCTATGGAGATCGTATATCCCTGTTTCCTTACAGATCTTTAGGAGAGGGTGAAGGAGGTCAAGCGTCCTCCTCTCTAGCAGTGATACACACAGTAGGGCTACGACGACGCTCCTCAAAACTCCAGGCCTGCTCTGAGGTGAAGAGGGGAAGGAGAATAGGAGAGGCAAGCAAAGACTCTACCCTATGAGGCTCTAAATCCCTCCTATTTATAGAGGTCCCCTGTCAAACCCTAATGGGTCCTCCCCTAGTGGGTATTGGATCTGCATCCAATAAGACAAGGGCTCCGTCGGATATCTCATATCCGAACCTCTACTCATCGCAATGCCTACCATATGTGTGTGACCCTCTAGGCCCAATATCGAGCTGGCCATGAGTCATACCTATCAGAACTCCTTCTAACTTAGTGAATTATTATCTCTATAATAATTCACTTGACTCATCGACTACGGACGTACTAGGCTACTACGTCGTAGTCCCTAGACGATACAGGGAAATCCAATCCATTGGACCTGTCTGTCCTTAGTTACCATGTACCTATAGTCCCTCATCCATCTAATATCCCAGAGACCGTATATCGAGTATGGTGCTGTCAGACCCATACGGTTTCTACTCGAGTCTCACTTTAATCGGATTCTTCCGGAGAACTCTTTCTCTCTCAACCCGAATGACCCTAGCTAGGGATTTGTCTGAGCAAGAACACATGGGATATTCCTCTCATGACGCCGAGAGTAGATGATCCTCTATCGACACTCAATAGCCCTCGTAAGGTCGACTACCACTCCCAATGACCAGCTGTACTAGATCTTGGACAGCCAAACCTATAAGTATTGTATCAAAGAGTGGAGAACTCATACAGGACATCCTTGGTGTCTCAAGTCTAAGGACCAGATACACCACTAGGACTATGGAATCGCTATCTAACAATAAGGCATCATCAACCATCCAACATTCTTTAAGCGGATCAATCAGTGAACTCATTCTCCAATGAGCACCTGTACTGTATCCCTAGTGTTCCTACACGAGCAGCTATGAGACCAGTTGCATCCATCATATGGCGGGTATACAGCACACTAGTCTGTCCAGTTATCACGATGTCCCTCTCGAGTAACCTATGATCAGGATTATTTAGGATCTGTGTTTAAAGGTGAATTGATCTCATTATCATGATCTCATCATGATCCGATTCCCATTGCACAAATCCAAGGACATCATAATATATATGCATATATGCAATAATTATAAAGTGATATATGCCAAAATATAATAAGCAAAAAGATTCTGTATAAGTCACACATGCCATCACTCACGTGATTGGCTTGTTGGGCACCTATGACTAGCAATCTCCCACTTGACCTAAAGCCAATCACCTGTGTGTCTGATCCCCATCAGACCTATGTGACCCTCAAAGACAATCTGAGATAATGGCTTTGTCAGTGGATCTACAATATTATCTTCGGATGGAACTCTTTCCATTGCTACATCTCCTCGGGTTATGATCTCTCTAATAAGGTGGAACCTCCTCAGAACACTTCTGATGAGACCCGGGTTCCCTTATTTGAGTAATCGCCCCATATTTGTCGCAATATAAGGAAGTCGACTTCTCGCTATCCGGCACGACTCCCAAATCTGTGATGAACTTCTTCACCCAGACTCCCTTCTTTGCTGCATCTGATGCAGCAATGTACTCCGCCTTTATGATCGAGTCAGCAGTAGTATCTTGCTTGGAACTTTTCCAGCACACTGCTTCTCCATTCAAGGTATACACGTACCCCTAATTCGACTTGCTATTATCGACACTGAAAACTTGAGTCTATGTAGCCTTCAACCTTAAGGCTACTACCTTCATATACTAGTAAAAGATCCTTAGTCCTTCTTAAGTACATAAGGATACATTTTATTGCTTTCCAATGCTCCAAGCCTGGATCCACCTGATACCTGCTCGTGACACTCAGAGCATGCACTATATCAGGCCTAGTACATATCATGTCATACATGATAGACCCTATTACTGAGGCATAAGGTATCATATCCATGTTCGCCCTTTCTTCTAGAGTCTTTGGGGATATATTTGTAGAAAGCGATATCCCATGTCTCATCGGTATGAGACCTCTCTTGGAATTTTCCATGCCAAACCTTTTGACAATGGTTTCTATGTATTTGGACTGGGACAAGCCAAGCATCCTCTTGGATCTATCTCTATAGATTCTAATCCCCAAGATAAAGGATTCTTCCCCTAAGTCCTTCATGGAGAAGTGTCTAGATAACCAAGCCTTTACTGTGGATAGCATTCCTACGTCATTCCCAATGATCAGGATGTCATCCACATATAACACCAAAAAGGTGATAGCACTCCCACTTACCTTCCTGTACACACAAGGCACATCTTCATTCTTAACGAAGTCATAAGATCTGATTGCCTCATCAAATCTTATGTTCCAACTTCGGGAAGCTTGCTTTAGTTCATAAATGGATCTAAGTAACCTACACACCTTATCTGGGCAGTTCTTGGACACGAATCCCTCAGGTTGCATCATATACACCTCCTCCTCGAGGTTCCCATTGAGGAATACGATTTTCACATCCATCTGCCAGATCTCATAATCATAGTATGCTACAATAGCCAATAGAATTCTGATGGATTTTAGCATTGCTATGGGTGAGAAGGTTTCGTCGTAGTCAATACCTTGCCTTTGACGATACCCCTTAGCCACTAGCCTTGCTTTATAGGTCTCTACCTTTCCATCTACTCCGATCTTTTTCTTAAAGATCCACTTGCAACCGATGGGTACAATACCTTCAGGTGCATCAACTAGATTCCAAACCTTGTTGGAGTATATAGAATCCATCTCAGAATTCATGGCTTCTTGCCACTTCCCGGAGTCTATACTCATAATAGCCTCCTTGTAGGTCTGAGGATCAATATCCTCAACATCCTCTCCTCTAATATGCCCCACATATCTCTCAGGAGGATGAGATACTCTATCAGACCTACGTAAAGTTGAAACTTGTGTATTAGGTACCTGAACAGACTCGGGTTGTAGAGTGGTGCTTGAGCTTGGTTCTCCAACCTCGCTCAACTCTATCATTCTTCCACTATCTCCGCCAAGAATGTGTTCCTTCTCAAGGAACACTACTCTCTTAGCTACAAAGACCTTTTGGTCCTCGAGATGATAGAAATAATACCCACAAGTTTCCTTGGGGTATCCCACAAATTTGCATCGCTCTGTCCTTGATTCTAACTTATCGGGGTTGTATCTTTTAACATGGGCAGGGCAGCCCCAAATCATAACAACCTTAAGATCAAGCTTCTTCCCTTTCCATATCTCATATGGTGTAGACACTACCGACTTAGTTGGAACTCTATTCAGAAGGTAAGCTGCGGTCTCTAAGGCATATCCCTAGAATAAGATGGGTAGGTCAGCGAAACTCATCATGGACCGTACCATATCTAACGGCGTATGATTCCTCCTTCTAGAGACACCATTGAGCTGAGGTGTATAAGGAGGTGTCCATTGGGATAATATCCCATGGTCCTTGAGGAACTGAGTAAACTCTGTACTTAAGTACTCACCTCCTCGATCTGATCGAAGAGTTTTGATACTCTTTCCAGTCTAGTTCTCCACCTCATTCTTATACTCTCTGAATTTCTCAAAGGCCTCGGACTTGTACTTCATTAAGTACACATATCCATACCTTGAGAAATCATCAGTAAAGGTAATGAAGTATGAGTAACCACCAATGGCATGAGTTGACATGGGTCCATATACATCACTATGTGTGAGTTCCAACAGCTCAATGGCTCTCTCTCCAGTTCCACTAAATGGAAAGTTGGTCAATTTTTCATGAAGGCAAGGCTCGCAAGTTGCATATAACTCATAGTCAAATGGATCTAGATATCCATCATTTAGCAACTTTTGAATCATTCCCTTATGGATGTGACCTTGCCTACAATGCTATAGGTATGCATTGTTCATCTCATCTCATTTCCTCTTGGACACATTTACATTCATGATATGTGGAATAGTGTCTAGCATAAACAAACCTTTATGCAATATTCCTCTCGCCAATCTCCCCTCGGCTTTGCTAGAATTTACAATAAATTGTAGATGTGATAAGCAATACTGGTATCCAATACCAATGCACTATCACAAAAATATGTTAATTGGAGATTGATCATGAATGTACCTGAAGCTTCTCCAAGCTTCTGTTTCGCCCTTTCTGCAAGGTACTCTTTGCAGTTCCTCTTCTAGTGCCCATCTTTGCCACAGTGGAAGCACTGGCTTTTGTCCTTTGTTGGGTCTTTCTTAGCAACCTTTGCTTTACCTGGTCTGCCCTTGCCCTTTCCCTTCTTAAGGGACCTTTATGCTTTCCTTTTCTTTCTGGTCTCACCAGTATAGAGAACTGGCTTCTCTTTCTTAATAGTACTCTCTACCTCCCTCAACATATTAAGGAGCTTTGGGAGAGTCGCCTAAAGCTTGTTCATATTAAAATTCATTATGAACTGTGAAAAGGAATCTGGTAGGGACTGAAGCATAATGTCCACACACAAGTTATCCTCTAGGACCATTCCTAGACCTGTGAGTTTTTCTATCCACTCAATCATCTTTAGGACATGGTTCTAAACCGGTGTCCCCTCAATCATCCTAGCGCGGAAGAGGCTCTTGGATATCTCATATCGCTGAGTCCTTCCCTGTTCCTCAAACAATTTGCGAACATATAGGAGAATGGATCTGGCATCCATCTTTTCATGTTGTCTCTGTAACTCGGGAGTCATAGAGCCCAACATATAATACTGAGCAAGAGTGGAGTCATCAATGTACTTCACGTAGCGAGTGATCTCATCCTCGCTTACCCCTTCTTCGGGCATATACATTTTTGTATCAAGGACGTACACGATTTTCTCTGTCGTGAGAATAATTCTCAAGTTACGGAGCCAATCCGTATAATTTGGACCAGTGAAGCGATTGACATCAAGTATGCCACATAAGGGATTTGAAAGCAACATTTTCTAAAAATAAAGATGTAGCAGAAATGAATAACATGTAGATTTTATAAGAAATAAACTATCAAGATATGGACTTCTATCTTAATATGCTCCCACTATTTTATGAACGAGTCACGCGACACCCTCAACACGTGAAACAGAAGTCTCCGGTAGACTTCTAGTGGGGATCAGGATCCAATCAGCATCTTAGTGTAACCTCGAGGGACTCAACCAATCACACTAAGCCTAAAAGGTAGGCAACTCTTGTCGATCACAACTCCTTATGATTCCCGTCCTATTCGGCCTCCGAATCACCATGGCCTCGAGGGACTCGACCAACCATGATGCTCGGTTAAGTCAATACCTTTGTTACAAGATGAGTCTGATTTGATGATATACCCTCAAGGGACTCGACCAAGCATACCATGCCCTCAGGTCACCGGTGACATCTCTATGTCATAAGCAAGATAGCGAATCGCGATATAGGTGAGTCTCGAGGGACTCGACCAACTCAACCTACACTGGGAATCGGTTCCTACTTATAACGATGGAAGGCCACGTGGGTCAATCTAATTGCCTCACGTTTACCGACTTAATATTATCGAGAGAGATGTTTCTATGATTTGGTCTCCTAATATGACATGTCATATATATACATATTTAATATATATCTAAATCGCATGCAAATATATATACATATCTAGTATGTGTATAAGCAATCACACCAGATGATCATGGACCACAACCTAATGTGATTAGGCTCGAGCCAGTAGGCCTAATCACTCACATCAAGATCTATGTGTGCAACGGTGCATCTCCATGTCTTGTGATCGTCCATCTCGTCCTCGTCGGTTCCGTCAATATCTCGATGCATCTTCATGCATCGCGATCTTCCGTCTCGTGGGTCCCGCTATCGCATCCACGCTCCCGCTGTGCCTCCTCATGTGATTACAACTTAATCATAGGCACGCAGGCTTGACAATAAATGAGAAATATAATGGAGGCTCGCAGACCTCAATAATAATAATCACAAGTACATACATCACACAGTCCATGATCATCCGTCCACACATCATACATCACATGTATAAATAATCATCATCATGTAGGACTACTAGATAATGATAAAAATAATAATCAACTAAACCTTTTAATTAATTAGTATTTTATGAAATCAGGGACATATACGGAATTTTTGAATTCATAGGAGTATTTTTTGTAATTTGGACAAAAGACAGAAACTGGAATTTCTCAAATTCTGAGGAGAAAAACTGTCTTTTGTCCAGAAAACCCTAATACCCTACTCCCCTTTGCTGCTGCCATCGCTGCCACCCTGCTGGCGGCAGCATGTGCGACGAGGCGCGGGGGTGCCACCCCTGTAGGTGGGCGCCACCATGGGTTGGCACCCCTGCGAGTGGCGCAGCTCCCGCGAGCGCTGTGCCCGCGGGTACAGTGCCCCGCCGGGCGGCCACCCCTGCGAGGGGGGGGGGGGGGGGCGGGGGCGAGCAGGGTTTGCCCACAGGAGTAGCGGTCGCAAGCGCCATTGCCCTGTGGCGCCTCAGCCCATGGGCGCCTCGCCCCGCGGTGCCTCTGCCCGCGGGTCCAGCACCCGTAGGTGTCACCCTTGCGCGTGGGCACAATGCCCGCATGCAGGTGGCCGCCTTGCTTGTAGCCCTGCTTGCCGGTGCCGTGCGGCAATGACCGCGGGTGGGGCACCCACGGGCTGCCAGCCCCACCGACTACAAGCCTACTGCAAGCAGGCCGCCGGCAGGCTACTGTAGGCGCAGCCCCTATGCTGCCTGCCTTCGGCTTCGCTGCGCACACGCAGATCGAGGGCAGCAACTGTTGCTACCCTTCCTTGTTTTTGCGTCAATGATTTTGACGTCAAAATTCTTCCTAAACACAATACATGCAGTTTAAAACTAATCATTCACACGAACAACCTGGCTTTGATACCACTGTTGGGAAATCTTGGGGGCGACATCATATGCGCAGCGGAAGAACAAGAAAAACAAAATCCCCTATTCCCAAAGAGATGTTCGTCGTTGTGCAAAGATTGGTGTGCAAAATCCGTGAAACTTAAAACTGCATATAGAATAGATTGCGTTACCTAGGGAGATCGTATATCCCTGTTTCCTTACATATCTTTAGGAGAGGGTGAAGGAGGTCAAGCGTCCTCCTCTCTAGCGGTGATCCACACAGTAGGGCTGCGACGACGCTCCTTAAAACTCCAGGCCTGCTCTGAGGTGGAGAGGGGAAGGAGAATAGGAGAGGCAAGCAAAGGCTCTACCCTATGAGGCTCTGAATCCCTCCTATTTACAGAGGTCCCTTGTCAAACCCTAATGGGTCCTCCCCTAGTAGGTATTGGATCTGCATCCAATAAGATAAGGGCTCTGTCGGATATCTCATATCCGAACCTCTACTCATCGCAATGTCAGAACTCCTTCTAACTTGTCAGAACTCCTTCTAACTTAGTGAATTATTATCTCTGTAATAATTCACTTGACTCATCGACTACGGACGTACTAGGCCACTACACCGTAGTCCCCAGATGATACAGGGGAATCCAATCCATTGGACCTGTCTGTCCTTAGTTACCGTGTACCTATAGTCCCTCATCCATCTAATATCCTAGAGACCGTATATCGAGCATGGTGCTGTCAGACCCATACGGTTTCTACTCAAGTCTCACTTTAATCGGATTCTTCCGGAGAACTCTTTCTCTCTCAACCCGAATGACCCTGGCCAGGGATTTGTCTGAGCAAGAACACATGAGATATTCCTCTCATGACGCCGAGAGTGGATGATCCTCTATCGACACTCAATAGCCCTCGTAAGGTCGACTACCACTCCCAATAACCAGTTGTACTAGATCTGGGATAGCCATACCTATAAGTCTAGTATCAAAGAGTGGAGCACTCATACAGGACATCCTTGGTGTCTCAAGTTTAAAGACCAGATACATCACTAGGACTACGTAATCGCTATCTAACAATAAGGCCTCATCAACCATCCAGCATTCCGTAAGCGGATCAATCAGTGAACTCATTCTCCAATGAGTACCTATACTGTATCCCTAGTGTCCCTACACAAGCAGCTATGAGACCAGCTGCATCCATCATATGGATAGGTATACAGCACATCAGTCTGTCCGGTTATCACGATGTCCCTCTCGAGTAACCTATGACTGGGATTATTTAGGATCTGTGTTTAAAGGTGAATCGATCTCATTATCATGATCTCATCATGATCCGATTCCCATTGCACAAATCCAAAGACATCACAATATATATGCATATATGCAATAGTTATAAAGTGATATATGCCAAAATATAATAAGCAAAAAGATTCTGTATAAGTCACACGTGTCATCACTCACGTGATTGGCTTGTTGGGCACCTATGACTAGCAGTAGGTCAAGGTTAATTGATCGAACCACGTAAATCTGGTGTTCTTGTCGCTTTCTTCTTTTTGCTTTATTGTCTTTGTTGGGTTGCCAAAATTACCCTTTGGTAAATTTCTTGGGGCTAGCTCTAACACTTCCTCATTGATTATAGCCCCTCAACCACTCATTGCTGTTGAATCTCGGATTTTGATGATGAAACTAATTGATTGTGTTTAAATATTTGACTACATTTTGAGTGATATAGGTCTACTCGATCAGGATTAGACAATTAACGCAGGAGGAATTGACGTTGCGTCGGAGGAGATCACGTTAGGATATTGGATGGCAGAAGGCTTTGGGCGTCGGGCATCGGGCCAAGGAGAGCGAAATTGCGCCAAGGATATCGGGGTTGCGGAGGTCAACCGCCGATTGGGCAACAAGCCGCAAGAGAGGACGATGCACCGAAGAATCGGATGAAGCGCCAACCAATGACGTGCCGGGCAACAGAATGTCAATTTGCGTTATAATAATTGTCTAGATCGGAGTAGAGTGTTTGCTTGTGTGTGCAGGATTAACTACGATAACGACAAAGACATAAAGCAAGGATACCGGAGTCGAGCTCGATGGACGTTTAAGAGACCGAAGAATCATCGGAGATGCTGCCGGAACCATCCGAGAAGAAATCGGGAACGTGTCGGAAGTTCGCCGAAGAAATCGTCGGAGGCTCGCGGAGATCACCGAGAAGGCTCGGCTACTCGTTAAAGTCATCACAAGATCGGGAGCTTGATGGGAGTCCGTCGGAAGAAGTTCGTCGGAAAGCTCGCCGAAACAAGACTCGACGTTCGCGGTTGAAAGCTTGCTTAGGATGTGTTTTTGTTATGTAGTTCACTTGTAATTAGGATTAGGATTAAGAGATAATCCTATATCCTGGTTAGGGGCCAACTGGGCCCAAAGTCAGAGTTGGTTTAGGCTAAAAATTAAGCTAAACCAGCGAACTAGAGAGCCAAGATTAAAGCCCAACTAGTGGCTGAAAACATTGTAGTTGGGCTGAAAACACTGTAGGCGGTGGCACCGCCTAGCTGGGCGGTGACACCTCCTTGGCTGGGCGGTTGCACCGTCCAGCACCCGAGCGCTGGGCGGTGGCACCGCCTGGCTGGGCGGTGGAACCTCCAGCACCGGGAACCCTAAGAGAATTCAAATTTTGGAGCCCAAAATTTGAATCCTCTTGAGGCCTATAAATACCCCTCAAATCTCAGCTGAGGTTACAACTTTTTGAGCAGCAAGTGTTTGAGAGAAAGGCATTAGAAAAGTCCTAGCTAATCTTGTTTTTATTTTGCTAGTGTTCACCTCCTTCATTCTTGCTAAAAATTTGTAAGAGAGTGAACCGCTTGTAAAGAGTTGTAAGAGGGGTATTTACCCTTCCTTTTCAAGAGATTTGCTAGTGGAAGGTGGGAGCCTCATCGAAGAGGGGCCTCGCAAGTGGATGTAGGTCATTTGACCGAACCACTCTAAATCGGCGTAATCTCTGGTTTGCATTTCATTATTGTCATTTACATTACTGCAAATCTTCTTACTGCTTTAGTTCCTTATTACTCTTGCTGCGCAACTTTAAGAATACGCTTTCAAGTTAAACTTTTCAAGTTCCGTTCTTATCGTACGAAAAATTTGATTAAAATCGAAGTTTTAATCCGCTGCACTAATTCACCCCCCCCTCTTAGTGCCGCTTCGATCCTAACAAGTGGTATCAGAGCCACGTTTTTCTACCTTGGTCTAACACCCAAATAGAAATGGCTCTTTACGGTTTTCAAGAGGGTCACTCTCTCATTTGTCCTCCCTTTTTCAATGGGACGGACTACACTTATTGGAAAACTCGAATGAGAGTTTTCTTACTTTCTTTGGATTTGAATTTATGGCACATAGTCGAAAATGGATTTGAAATTTCTTCTCTTCCAATGAACCATTGGAATGATTTGGAGAAGAAGATGTTTTCTCTAAATGCAAAGGCTATGAATGCCTTATATTGTGCACTTGACAAAAATGAATTTAATCGCATTTCGATGTGTGACTCGGCTTTTGATATTTGGAGAACTGTAGAGGTCACTCATGAAGGCACTAGCCGAGTGAAAGAGTCCAAAATCAATATTCTTGTGCATTCTTACGAACTTTTCCGGATAAAACCAAGTGAGTCCATCGAAGACATGTACACCCGGTTCACGGATGTCATCAATGGACTCAAAGCTCTTGGTAAAAGTTTTTCTAATTTTGAACTAGTCACTAAAATCTTAAGATCCTTTCCAAAAAGTTGGGATCCAAAAGTTACGGCCATTCAAGAGGCCAAGGACCTTAAAACATTCCCTCTCGAAGAACTTATTGGGTCTCTAATGACCTACGAAATGAACAATGTGACAAAAAAGAAACTCGAGAACAACCTTCCAAATGATAGGAAGGATTTGGGACATAGAACACATGAAGACCACTCGAGCATAAGCTCAAGTGATGGTGAACTTAAACTACAAATGAAACAAAAATTAAAAACCAAAAAGAATGGAACTACTTGCTTTGAACGCAAGAAGAACAAAAGTTGGGATGAATTGAGCTCTTCCGAAGACGAGGAGAAAATCAAGAAAGGCGAGGTGGCAAACTATGCCTCACCCTCTTACAACAATGAGGTAATCAAAATCCCCCTAATTTATTTAGAAATTACATAATACTTTCTTGAGTTATTTTTAATTTAGTTTAGGATTAATTTTCTTGAAAATTGCATGTGTTATGTTAATGCAGTAAAATGTTAAATATAAATCTAATGCTTATACACCTAGTAAGATTAATCTTATATATGTGCTTGAGAAGCAAGAATTTGTATTTTGACGATTTCCATATTGATTTTCAATGACGATGCATGACTTTTGAATGGAAGGCTTGATGATTTTTTATGAACCTTATCTTTGGTTTTCAAACATGATGTATAGTTTTGACATAAGAATAAAAATTTGAAGCATGTTAATATAAAGTCAATCATATAAAGTAAAACTAAAGAAATTTTAAATATCTATAAGAATCATTCAAAATTATGTTCAATAAAACCTTACTTGATGTTGTAATGAAACCATTGAAAGTTTTGATGCTATGATTTGATGATTTTATGCATGAAATTGTAAAGTTATATACATGATGATTTTTATGATTTATTGGTCTTGATGGTTTTTATGATAAAATTCATTTTTCGATCCTAAATGTTGATGCACATTTTTATCTAGCATAAATGACATGAATTTAAATAACTAAAAAGAGAAAAGCATTGTTCTTGAAAATTATTTTTCTCTATCTTGTTGATTTATATGAATCCCTTGAAAATAATTTTGGTTTGATGATTTGAATTAGAAATGAGTTATATCAAAATCATGATATTGATTTGATAAAATTGAATGAGTTGAAAACAAATGATGATTTTTCTCTTGAATACAACTTGTAATATTTTTACATATATATTTTCATCTTGATTTCTCGATATTCGATACATGAAATTTTTCCATGAATCAAAATTCTTTCATGAAGTGATTCTTCTTGGTATTCATTAAAAATGATACATTCAAATTAACCTACTCTACTTGACATCTTGATAATTTATGACTTGAATATCATGTACAATATGCTCATAATGATGATTGAGTTATGTATGAAAAATGGAAGATATAGTTTTTAAATTTTGCATGTTCGAATTTGAAAATATTTGATATGCATGAAAATATTAAACATTTTGAAACCATGTTTTAGTGTTATGCTTAATGATCATGCTTAATAAATTTCGAAATTATGGATGATGAATCTTTTACGATTTATGGATCATTGATTTTTACCATAATGAAAGTAGCTTATTGATTTTTGTTGTAATAAATCTTACTCTTTCGGTTTTAAACATGATAAATATTTTTATTTGGTATAAATGAAACAAAATCATATGTTTTGAAATAATCGAAAAGAGGATAACATTCTTGAAAATTATTTTGCTCAATCTTATTGATTTTGATGAATCCATTTGTATCATCTTTGTGAATCTCTTGGATTTTGATAATGATTTTGATGATTTAAATTTGAATAATTTTTTATTGAAATCATGATCTTGATCTCTTGAAATTCATAACATGAAATCCTTTATGAATCAACATTTTCTTTTCTATTTAAAAGGAGATTTGTCGAAATGTTTCTTAGTCTTTTAGTATTCATAATCTTGACAATTATGTTTTGATACTTTATGTAAACCAAGAATGTTCATCATGATTCTCTCTTTGAATATTTAAAGAGGAGAATTTTCTAGATGGTTCATGATTTTGATGATTGAATATTTGATATGCATGAATTGAGATCTTGCTCTCCTACCACTCTTTTTGCTATTCACCAAAAGGAAGACTAATTCTAATAAACCATGATATGCTATATGAATTTTATTGTATTCATGAAGTAAGATCTCATCACTAATTTTTGTTTATATTCCTTCATGTGATGATATGAATGTATGAAACACTTATGATATGACTTTTTATACAATTCCATGTATTCGTGAAATATTAATCTCATCACCCAATTAATTCCTCTTGATACTCCTAATGTGATGAAGTGAAATTATGCATGAAATACAAATGGGGATAAGTTTTTGGTAGGATATAATTTGACAAATTGATACCATCATGATATGAAACATTTATGATTTGCAATGATATATGCAATACTTGTGCTTTCTAATTATGATGTGATGTATTACATATGATGTAAATCATGATTTAAAATACTATGAGTTGTCGCTAAAATGATGTATTATAAATATTGATTTAATGTTTTGTATCATGAATACTCTAAATGATGAATATTTGGTATCATGATCAAAATGTTGACAAATAGTTAAAAATTTTAGTATCATGTGTGATATCCTTATAATGTTGATCGATTTATTCAATATCATGCATGAATGAATATAAGGTCTTTGAAAATGTGCATATTCTAATTTGAAAATATGATGATGCACAATTAAGATTGATACTTACCTTTGTCATAATTGATGTATTGGGTCTTCCCTTCTTTTTGACAATGACAAAGGGGGAGATAGCTTGCTTGCGCAAGTCAAGAAGATGCAAAAAACTTGATTGCTTGCTTGCCTATCTTAAGTAGCAAAGATTGCTAACTTGCTTATTTCAAGAAGCAAAAGTTGTCTTCTTGAACATCATTATCTTGCCCATCTCAAGAAGCAAGACTTGCAACCTGCACATTGCAATAGGAAGTAAGAATCGATAGCTTACACACTTCAACAAGAAAGCTATCTTGTATTTGCTTTTGAAATTTTTACTAGCTTGTATGTTACAAAACTTGCTCACTTTTTCAAATACTTTGCTAGCTTGCACTTTGTAAAGGAAGCAAAAATAACACTTCTCAAAAGAGAATAAAAACTTACTGTCTTGAACATCTTTAATATGCTAGCTAGCATGATGTACAATTTGCTATTTTGAATATTACAAAGAAATACTATCATGCACATTGCAAAGAAAAGCAAAGTGCAATCGTGCACAAGAAGCAAGTGATGAATTGCCATGATTGAACTTAAGAATCTTGCTATACTTTTGTGCTTATATGTTGTGATGAAAATCTAGCTTTATGTTGCAAAAACTTGCTTATCTTTTAAAATAGCTAGAGCTACTTCTCCTTTTTGTTGATGACATAGGGGGAGAAGTATATTGATGACTTCATGCATTGAATTAAATATTTTATATATTTGCATGATAGTTTAAATGTTTTTCATAACATGTGATGAATGTTACTTGGATTTGGGATAATCCAAGTGTTCTATCAATGGCATATTGATAGGGGGAGTTTAGTTAAACTCTGGGGAGTTAAGGTTAACTCCGTTAGTCATCAATTAGTTGTCATCATCAAAAAGGGGGAGATTGTTGAATCTCGGATTTTGATGATGAAACTAATTGATTGTGTTTAAATATTTGACTACATTTTGAGTGATATAGGTCTACTCGATCAGGATTAGACAATTAACGCAGGAGGAATTGACGTTGCGTCGGAGGAGATCACGTTAGGATATTGGATGGCAGAAGGCTTTGGGCGTCGGGCATCGGGCCAAGGAGAGCGAAATTGCGCCAAGGATATCGGGGTTGCGGAGGTCAACCGCCGATTGGGCAACAAGCCGCAAGAGAGGACGATGCACCGAAGAATCGGATGAAGCGCCAACCAATGACGTGCCGGGCAACAGAATGTCAATTTGCGTTATAATAATTGTCTAGATCGGAGTAGAGTGTTTGCTTGTGTGTGCAGGATTAACTACGATAACGACAAAGACATAAAGCAAGGATACTGGAGTCGAGCTCGATGGACGTTTAAGAGACCGAAGAATCATCGGAGATGCTGCCGGAACCATCCGAGAAGAAATCGGGAACGTGTCGGAAGTTCGCCGAAGAAATCGTCGGAGGCTCGCGGAGATCACCGAGAAGGCTCGGCTAATTCACCCCCCCCTCTTAGTGCCGCTTCGATCCTAACAATTGCAACCATCCCTACCCACTGCCTCCCATTGCCTCATAATTAGCACACCTCCCTACCCTCTCATCACAATTGTCCTAGCCCACCTAGTGGCCTTGCCTCACCGACCGTCGCAACCCCCTCCCCCTCCCCCTACATCTTTCCTCAATCCTCTTCCATCTTTCCTCTACCTCTCCTGCATCATTAGGCATCACAATAGTCCCCACCCATTCGTGGCCCCACCTCATCGACTATTGTAGTCCTCGTTGACTTGCCCCCTCCCCCCATGCCTTTCCCCGATCCCTCCTCCATCTTCTACCTTTATCGCAACCCTCCACTCCCTATCCTCTTCTCGTAGCTAGAATAGCCCCCCGCTCCCTTATCGTAGTCGTCCTTCTCACCCCATGACCCTGCCTTGTCAACTATCATAGCCCTTTCCTTCATGTCTTTCCCCAAACCCTCTTCCATCTCTCCCCTTAATTGTAGTCCCTCACTTCTCATCACATCCATTCCCACCAACCCCCTCCGCCCTCCTCACAATCATCAACCATTGAAGCCCCCCCTTCCTTCCCCGATCCCTTTGTTCTCTCCTTTCTTGTAATTGATTGTTCAAAATATATAGAAAATAATACTAAATTATATTTATAATTTTGATTGATATACTAAAATTTTGATTTTAGGTATATTATATCGTCAAGAAATGATCATATGATGACTCTAACTTGATCTGAACAAGTGTCTACAAAGGTAATCTTGAAAGAAAAAACAAACTTCAATGGTATGAAATCATTTTAAGAAGATCAAAATTTAGGGTGTTGATAAGGCAGTTTGTAATTATTAGAGAAAAAAGTGTTGAATCACAGATTTTGATGATGAAATCAATTGATGAGTTTATGATCTAATCCATGTTTTGAGAAAAGTGATGCAGGATTAACCACGATCATGAAAAGACAAAATAATTGAAACAAGAAGAATCAAACGTTGGGCTGGAGTCAAAAAACAAGCATGGTTCAGAAGAATCAAACGTTACGCTAAGATCAGATGTTGTGGTAGTCAACATGCCGATGGATCGGGCAATACGCCGAAGGTTCGGATGATGCATCGGAAGTTCACCAGAAGTTCGCCAGAAGTTTGTCGGGAGGTTGGATGAACAAATGATGTGTTGGACAACTTAGCTTCTTATTTTTTAATTATTTAAGTCTTAATCATCGTTGTTAGGTCTTAATTTGAGTTTGATTTGGGTGTAACCTTACTACCTCAATTAGGGCCAATTGGGCCCAATTTAGGGCTGAATTGAGCCTATTGTTTGACCCATTCAGTGACCTAGAGCTAGATCAAGCGGTGGCACCGCTTGAGGCTCGACCTCCTAGATTGTGTGGGCGGTAGTACCGCCCAAACACAGTCTCCCAGATTATCAAGCGGTGGTACCGCCCAGTGTCAGTGTTAAACTGGGAGGTGGTACCGCCTAATGTCAGACTGATAAGCAGTGGTACCGCTAGTTATCAGTTTGACAAACGATGGTACTGCTCAGTAATAACGGTGGTACTGCTAGTACCTCGGGAACCCAAGATGAGATACTTTTTGACTCTATTTTTTAAGCCATTTAGGGCCTATCAATACCCCAATCTTTCCTACTTACAAAGCATAAAATTAAGAATAAAAGTCTTGAGATTCTGAGTTATAAAAGTCTTGAAAAAGTGCAAGTGTCCTCCTCCTCTTCCTTAAGTTCTATGATCATTCTAAAAGAGGTGTGAGACTTGTAAAGGTTATCTCCTAAACCTATGAAAAAGAAAAAAAGTTATAAGAGGGTAGATGGTCTTCGTCCATTGAAAGAAAATCATTAGTGAACACCGATGGCCTCGACGGAAGAGGAATCAAGAGTGGACGTAGGTCACGATGATCGAACCACTATAAACTTGGTTTGCATTTATATTCTACTTTTCATTACTATTACTCTCTGAGTTAATTGCTTAGTTCACTTACTCCAAGTCAAACACATTTCCGATACGATTTTTTCATCGAACGAAAGTTTTCTAAAGCTAATGATTTTATCGAAAGTACTAATTCACCCTCCATTTTAGTATCGAAATAGTCCTAACAAAAAGTAGTACAAGTAAGAATAAGACCAAATATTTACTTGATCATTTCAAAATATATTCTTTACTAAAATATAAATACATTAAGCAATCACTTTCAAAAACAAGCGAGGGTAAAAGCAATCTAGGCACATAAAACTTTGATCCAAAAGTTGCAATGAGAGAACTTATAATGATGATTATATTGCATGAGTGCCCTATTTCCATGGTAGTTTCCAAAGGTACTTTAAAGTATTTCAATTATTATTTAATGTGTGTCTCAAAATATAATTAAGAGTAATATCATGAAAATATATCAAATTACAAAGACTAAAATAATGAAATTGATTGAGCATGATAATAGCAAGATTACCATACAATAGCATATGTATATGGACTTCTACTAACTAGACGAGAAGAAGGGATATATGGTTGTCACTGCTCACTTCAAAGATGATTTTTGGATTTTACAAAGTTAAATTTTGAGGTATTAATTTTTATATGATTTGATTAGAATTTATATTTTTGTTTTATAATGAGATTATAACTTATTTTATATTTGCACTCATTTATTTCAAGTTAATGTATGTGCCATGTTCACATATCGCTGAAGCACTTTCTTCCTCATTGATGGAGTGTTTGTTGGACTGGAACATTGATCGTAAGTTGTCTACTCTAACTATGGACAATTGCTCTACCAATGATGTTATGATTTCTATTTTTCAAATAAACTTTTTTGTAATTCTCTTTTGTTGGGTGCTGAATTATTTCATTTGTAATTTCTTAATGGAGCAATTCTAGTTGTAATGAAATTAGAACAATGACACTAATATGGTAGAAAAGTTTGAAAAATATTGGAATGTAATTCATGGGATAATGGGAATTGCAATTGTTCTAAATCCAAGATTTAAGATGAAATTGATTTATTATTTTATAAAGATTTATGGTGTTGATTCATCCTTTCAAATTAGTAGAATTCAAAGGATTTGTTATAATTTAATGAGAGAGCATTAGCAAAAATTTAAATCAGAAGAAGGATCTTCCTATTTTCATAGCTCAACTGGTTCCTCTAAATTAGATGTCATTTTCTTATAAGAAGACGTTAATCCTTTGTTAAATTTTAATCTATTTGTAAGTAGTATGATAATGTCAAATCAAAGTTAGACAAGTATTTAGATGAATCTCTTTTTCCAAGAAGTTATGATTTTGATATTGTCAGAGATATTTTGGCAATTCTAATGTGTTCTAAACTTCTTACAAATACAAAGTTTGAACTTTAAATTTGAATGAAAATACTTTAACATCTATTCATTTAACATTAATTCTTATTTTTCTAATATAATAAATTAATATTTAATTTCATATTTAGAACATTGCAAATTCTTTGAAGAGGATAAAGATGATTGTGAGATAATTGATAAATATTCTAGTTTTAATAATATTATTTATTATTAATTGACATTATATATATATATATATATATATATATATATATTATGTAGGATCAATCTTGCACGAATATATGAGCATGGGAATTGGACTAGCGAGATTAATGAAATAAATATTAATTTATAAATTTTTTGGATATTGTTGGTTTTATTTTTAATGAAAAATTTGTTATTATATTTTTTATTTTGGATTTATTTGGTTGTGAATTGTGATTATATTTGGTTCTGTTTATATTTGAATATACCTTTCTTTTGTGTACATTCGGAGTGGATGTGGTTATATGTGGTGCTGATTCATCCTTTCAAATTTGTTACAATTGTTCTAGATCTATTCGGTAATTTTGATTCTATTTTTATTTGAATATTTTATCTTTTATTTTGTATGATTTTTAGTATTGTTAATTAGGTTTGATAGCAATTTTATTTTTAAAAAAAATTAAATAAATTAATTAGAAGTGATATGAAGAACTTGCGAGATCGGGAAATTGGATGGGTATGGACAATGGGGGATGAGACAAAGATGTGGAGGGGGGAAGTATTCCCCACCCGACCCCTTTGACATCCCTACTGCATGTACCAAACATTCAAAAGACCTTAGTTTCTGGATCATTATTGAGTAAGAACAGTTTTATGTTTGTCTTTGTGTTAGGCAAATTTATATGTTGGTAGAGGGTACTTAGACAATGACTTGGTCAAGAAGATGAATGCAATGTATGCACACTATAATTTTGATAATAATAATAATAAAATTAGTCTTTTGTTTCCTTGATTGAGTCCTCAAGTTATGACATGGTAGATTAGGTAGGACATGTAAAATTTAATATTTTATGAAGATTTAATAAATATATATTTATTGCTTGCACTACATGTTGATCCTAATCATAAATGTGAAATATGTACGAGTCAAGTTGGCTAAAACACCTTTTTATTTAGTTGAAAAAATAATTATACCTCTAGAATTAATTTGACATCTATGATATGATTTAAAGTTTATGAAAAATAGAGGTGGGACAAAATGATTGTGCCAAATAGAGGTGAAAAAAAAAGGTTACTTTGTTTTTTTATTGATGATTGCACAATATACTATTGTGTATTTACTAAGAAGCAAAGATGAGGCCCTGAAAGTATTTAAATACTACAAGAATGAGGTTGAGAAAGTTATTAGAAGTGATTGAGGTGAAGAATGTGAAGCACCTTTTGAAGAGTTTTGCTGTATTATTCATCAGATTGCCGCTCCCTATTCACCTCAGTCAAATGAAATTATTGAACGCAAGTATTGAACTCTTAAACAGATGATGAATACTATGTTGATAAGTTCTCTTGACAAACTATATTCTTAATAAGATACCTACAAAGGGTGGGGTTAAACTCCCTATGAGTTATGGAAAGGTCATAAACCTTCCTACAAATACTTGTAAGTATGAGGGTATTTAGCTAAGGTAGAAATACCTCAACCTAACTAAGTCAAAATTAGGTCTAAGACAGTTGATTTCATATTTATTGGATATGCTCATAAGAATAATGTATATCGATTCCTTATGCATAAATCAGATATTTTTGATGTATATGAAAGTATAATTATT
This sequence comes from Musa acuminata AAA Group, assembly GCF_036884655.1. Lineage (NCBI taxonomy): Eukaryota > Viridiplantae > Streptophyta > Magnoliopsida > Zingiberales > Musaceae > Musa > Musa acuminata. Next base: position 36,404,778 of record NC_088338.1, read on the forward strand.
GATAAATAATTTTATATTTTTTTACAAAGAGAAGAAAAATAAATTCTCAAAAAAAAAAAATTATGATACTATGAGAGGTGGTCATCTAAGTGATGAGAAACCAAGATGTAGTAAAAGGGTGGTCATCTAGATCTTCAAACTTATTTATTAGGAAATAAACCTAAGACATGAAGCTATGTTGACTTTAAAAGCTCAATTATAGAAAGAAGCTATCAACAGCAAAATCAAATCCATCATGCAAAATCATACATGCGAATGGATGGATCTTCCACTAGAAAATAAGCTTGTAGATTAAAAATGGATCTTCAAGTGAAAATTAAAAACTGATGAATCAATAGATAAGTACAAGATTAGGTTGATAGCCAAAGGGTTTAAACAGATTAAAGGTCTTAACTTTCTCAACACATATTTACCGATTATAAGGATGACATCGACTAGAGTATTAATTGTAATCGTGGCATTGCATAATCTCAAAATATATCAAATCCTAAGACGACATTCTTAGATGGTGAATTACAAGAAAAAATCTATATGGATAATCTGAGGGGTTTGTGGCTTCTAGAAGGAAGGTTCAAATCCATAAGTTACCTCTCTTGATGCAATATCTTTATGCATGTACTCTCTTTTTAGTAGTTGCATATTTATGTGTATTTTACTAGATAATTTTTATTTATGTGGGTGGGGGATTGTTGGAAATGATGGGCTAAGTGGTATATTTATTTGACCAAAATCATTTTCAGATGAATGATAAATTATAATTTTTTCGTTTAGAGACATAGATTTTATTTTGTCCAAATAGACGTAACTTTTCATTAGAACATAAATGACCTTTTCACCGGGACGGATATGAGCTTTGGTATGAGTCTCTCTAACACCGATCAAAGAGAGAGTACAAAAGTATCTGAAATTTATTATTCTTATAATTTAGTGTATTATTATTGCAAGAAATAATCGTTGTATCATATAAAATGATTATTGCTATGCCGTGAGCATGGATAAATTTGTCTTAAGAGAAAGAGTCTGATTCTCACCTCAATCAAAATCTTTTCTTTTAAACTATATAAAAATCAATTCCTCCAACAAATTATACGATGCATCATGTCAGAAATCAAACAGGACCCTTATAAGTATACAAGCCAGGAGATCTGCTGTATACATCTGTTTGCTTCTATGTTCGTCTCTCATGTCTCTCGTCTAATTTTCTAGTTTTCCTTCCATTTCAGTAGCAAGGGACTAAAGTAGGAGCAAAAGAACAATAAAACACATAAGAAAGTACCATGGAATATATATATATTAATATATACTAATTGAGAGTCCCTGCAAGTGACTTTTCAGATGGTATGGCGTCAACCCCGTTATAATGCCCATTAATAAAAAATAGAGAATCAACATAGAGAAAATTCTGAAACAGGAAATATGACATAAGATAATAATAAATATTTTAATATTAATATAAAATTTAAAATTCATGGTCGCTAACGTGATGGCCACAAAGTGCTTTGTTACAATCTTCTGATAGAAAATAAATATATTTTTCATGTTAGACATAAAAGAAATGAAGGTATGGAAATCCACTAGACTTGGTTGGTGCCTCGCAAAAGTCTTCGTTGGTCCGTTCGTTTATCACAAAGGCCATGTATCGTGTGAAGACCACCAAACTTCCACGTCCTTGGTGCTCCTATTTACCCTTTGTCTCCCATCACAAGCCTTCCATACTTCCTTTTCCTCGACCTTGTGCCACCCTCTCCGATGGACACTGACGACGACGGAGGATGGGGACTATTTTCTGTCGTTCCTCGGGGGATACGGGAGGCAACCTCGCCTCCTCCTCCCGGCGCCCAAGGCTACCACCCGACCGTGGCCCTGAGCATCGCTGCGGCTCATCGGTGGGTAGCCTACGCCGACTTTATGCTCGTTGTGAGGAGCCTCATGATGGTCGAGTATTGCGAACCATCGTCTCGTTCCGCCGTGCGGCTTGACCTGGTGCGTCTTACTTCGCGGCCTTCGCCCTTCGCCGTCGACCGACGGTTCCCGGCGGATGAGATCTACGTGTGCCTCGACCGGGCCCCGTTGAGCCCTCTGCTGCTGAGGGTCAACCGTACGATAACCGGCTTCAACCATGCCAGGTACTTCAATGCGGTGCGCGATTTATTGACTTCGCTGGAGGAGGGCGAGAGTGCGGCGCCGTTGCTTTACACCAGAAGCGTCTTTGAGTCGGCCTTCCTCCTCCAATGGCTCGACTGATGGGCAACGGAATTTAGTTGTTGTTTGCCTGCTGGTTATTAAAGTGATAAGACAAGTTATGAAAGTAATGGAAGTTTTTAAACCATGGCTCATGTTTATTGCCTTGTTTCCAAAATAATTTTTGATTGTCCTTTTCAAAATAATCTTTGGTTGTTCTATATAAGATATCCGTCAGAGTCCTGAACTTATTGGACATACATTAAGCCCCTAAATTATTAAATTCTATAGATAAAATCAAATAAAAACTACTAAGAGATTATTAGGGAGAGACTCACTAATCTAAGAGGCTTGGATAATTGGATGAAAATCCAATATGCAATAGGGAGGGATCCATTAGGGTTAAGTAGATAGGGGGTTGCTAAAACCTTTGTGGATTCTAAGTTTGAGGTTGATCTCTTTAGGGGATCAGCCATTTTGGAACTCTATAGAGGTTCCTTCCTCCAAGTTACTACTCAAAGGCTGCTTAAAGGATTCATTTATTTCTTGTTAAAAGATGATGACTATTTATAGGGCTTCTAAACCCCAACTCCTAATAGGACGACTACTCAAGACTCCTACTCAATTAGGACTCCTATTCAAGATCCTAATATGACTCCTACTCAAGACTCTAATTCCTAATGCTTCTCTAAGAAGCAACCTCCAAAATAATCCTATCCTTAGCTGGCCTCTTTCTCTCTTTAATAGGGGTTGGTTATGTAGGTTTTACATGAATGCCCCTTTTAATGAAACTTAATTAGGACTCTCCTAGCTAGAGTCCTAACAAACCCACCCTTTTCAAATCAGCCTTGTCTTCGAGGTTTACGATCCATGAATTCTGGGAATTTGATCTTCAAGTTGTCATACTTCTCCCAAGTGGCATCTTCTACTGGTATGTTCGTCAACTGTATTAGCACTTTAGTAGTGTATCGTCGTCATCGAGTCACGATCCGTCAATCAATAATAGCACTCAGCTAGGTCTGGAGTTCTCATTGGGTAGTCATATATAGTAGATGGCTTTGGGCTGTCTCGTTTTGTCCCAGCTTAAGCTTTAAACACTATACAAGGAAGATTGGATGGATTCGGGAGCTGGCGAGTAAGTCCAATCTGTATGCTACCGCTCCAATGCGCTCCAAAATTTAGTAGGGTCCATAGAATCGATGTGAAAGCTTCATAGATGCTCTGGTCTGGATTTATGTTTGCTTGTATGGCTGGAGCCGTAGGAAGACCCAATCTCCTATTGAAAATTTCTTTCACCTTTGTGTTGATCATATTGTTGTTTCATCCTTGCTTGAGCTATAGTGAGATTATCTTTTAGCAACTTCAGTATTTTGTCTCTGTCCTGCAGTTCCCTGTCTACTTATTCTACTTTAGAGGTGCCCAATACATATTTTGGGATCACAGGGGAATGTCAGCCATACATAGCCTCATAGGGAGTATATTTTGTGGATGAATGATAAGTTGTATTATGCCACCACTCGGCACAGGGAAGTCGCTTTGTCCACTCTTTTGACTGGTCATTGGTGAAGCATCTAAGGTATGTTTCCAAGCACCTGTTCATCACTTCAGTTTGGCCATTGGTTTATGGGTGATACATCGTACTCATTTTCAATTTAGTGCCCTGTATCTGGAATAACTCTATCCAAAATCTGCTCGTAAGGACCCTATCATGATCACTTATAATAGATCTTAGCATCCCATGTAATTTTACAATATTCTCCATAAAGATTTGAGCAATACTAGAAGTAATGTAGGGATTACGAATAATGCAAAAGTTAGTATACTTTGTAAGGCAATCCACCACGACAAAAATTGTACCTTTTTCTTGTGATGAGGGAAACCCTTCGATGAAGTCCATTGATATATCAATCCATATTAAGTCCGGGACGGGTAAAGGTTGCAGCTTTCCGGGACTTACCATTGTCTCGCCTTTATGTCGTTGACATACATTACATTGTGCCATAAATTTAGCAATAATATTTTTTATCCCTACCTAATAAAAATTTTGCTTAATTCTCTTATAAGTTCTAAGGAACTCAGAGTGGCCGGCCGCAGGTGTGGAATGCATCTCTTGAAGGATGGTCGTTATGCAAGTAGAATTTGGCACAAGCACAATGCGTTCCTTATAGTGCAATTCTTTTGAGTCTCAACCATAATGAGCCATGGAGCTTGGTGTTTCCTCCAATTTTTTTATGATCTTACTGTCTTCGAATTTTCCTACCATTCCCTCTTAATATCCTCAAGGAAGTTGCTGGTCGGAAGTGAAACGACCAAAAATTCAGCTTGCTCGGGTAGCCGTGAAAGCGCATCTGCAACAATATTTTCTTTCCCATTTTTGCAAGTTATTTCATAATCATATTTAATAAGATTTGTTATCCATTTTTGCTACTCGGGGGAAGATATCTTTAGTTTCAAGAAATATTTTAGTCTTTTTATAGTCGGTCTTGATTTAAAAGCGTCATCAAATCAAGTATGGTCTCCATTTGGTCACCACATACACAATCGCGAGCATCTCCTTATCATAAACAGTCATCCTGAGATGGGAAGGAGATAGTGCCTTACTATTATAAGTTAGGGAGCGGGCATCTTGCATTAGTACAGCACTAATTCTGACTCCGGAGGCATCGGCTTCAATAACAAAAGTCTTAACGAAGTCGTGTAGTGCTAGTACGGGCATTGTCATCATTGCGGTTTTAAGTTCGTCGAAGGTGGTGGTGGCTTTGTCCGACCATTGGAAAGCATCTTTTTTCAGCAAGGAAGTAAGGGGTGCACTAATCTTTCCATAGTTTTTCACGAACTTATGGTAGTACCCTGTTAAACGTCACACATTCCTTTGATATGATATGCTCAAGATATTTCACCTTCTATTGAAGAAAGCTGTACTTTGATTTTTTGATAAAAAGAATATGTTCTCGCAAAATCGTCAAAATAAGTCATACATGCTGAAAATGACTTTCAAGAGAAGGGCTGTAAATAAGGAAATCGTTGAAAAAAATCAGCACAAACTTACGAAGATAATTCCAGAAAATATCATTCATAAGGCTCTATAAGGTGGAGGGAGCATTGATGAGACCAAAGGGCATTACCAAAAATTTGTAGTGGTCATTATGTGTTCGAAAGATGATTTTTGGTATGTCTTCTTCACGCACTTGTATTTGATGATACTCGAATCGAAGGTCCAGCTTTGTGAAGACTCGTGATCCCTTTAATTCATCAAGCAATTCATCTACTACTGGAATAGGATATTTGTCCTTGACAATTATGTCATTGAGAGCTCGGTAATCAATGCACATTCGCCATGTTCCGTCCTTCTTTCATACGAGGAGCACCAGTGAAGAGTAGGGGTTGCAACTTGGCTGAATGACTCTTGTTTTGAGCATCTCTTTTACAATCCTTTCTATTTCCTCGAGATATAGATACTGATATGACTGAGTATTTGTTGGAGGTTTGCCCGGAAGAATCGGTATACAATGATTATGCCGACGGGTATGAGGTAGGTTGCGCGGTTCGTCAAATATATCTGAAAATTCAGCAAGCAAAGGAAGTAGGTTTGGGTCTTCAAATTCTATTGGCTCTCCCTTAGTTTGTTACTCAAGTTATACTAAAAAACTTATGCATGCTTTGTGCATAACCTTTTCCATTCGTTGTGTGCAAATCGTCGTTACGTCGGCCCCATGTTTCCCATGCAGTATCACCTGTTTCCCCTTACTATAAAATTTTATAATTAGTTTCACAAAGTTTCAGAAAATATTACCTAATGTCATCAATCATTCTATGCCAAGCATAGCCTCATAATCATCAAGAGGGAGGAGGAAGAAATCTACAAATATCTCTTGGTCCTATAGGAACAGTTTCACCCGCGGGCACCTATAATCACACTTTAAAATTTATCCGTTGGTGATCTTAATGTCAAACCTGCTGCAATTCTTAATAGGTAAGGCCATTTGGACAGCAACCTTGCTATTCATGAAATTATTAGTGCTCCCGGTGTCAATAAGAATGATGATAGGTTGTTGCTTCAGAAGTCATCCCGCTTTCATCATTTGCGGGTTCGCGTAACCGGCAAGGGCATGCATCGTAATATCAACCGGCTACTATTCTTTATCCATGACCTTCCTCATGCTCCTGACCTCCTCCTCTATATCTTCAAGAGGTTCAATCGGTAGGAGGTGACACCTTTTGCAGTGATCATCATGGTTCCATAGCTCGTCGTAATGCCAACAAAGACCCTTTGTTGATCGGTCACGTAGTTCTTCTCTTATCAATTTTTTTGGTAGCGAAGGACAACTAGGAGCAGAAGGAGGTTTATATGCCATGGCCTAGGAGAGGTTCTCATCCTCCGAGCATCTTGGTTGAGTCATTTTTCTTATATTCGGGTGAAAGAAATCGCAGCTGTCACGGTATGGGGCTGCCGTGCCTTAACCTCCCCTTTTATCTCTGGCTTGAGTCCTTCGATGACTGTTCCTAACAATTGATGGTCAGTCCAATCATGAGCAAGGTAGGATAGTTTCTCAAACCTGGTTTGGTACTCTTGAATCATAGAGATTTGTCGAATCTTTACGAGTTGGCCATCGATATTTTCACACTCCGTAGGTCTAAAACGATTCAGTAGTGCGTTCTTAAATTGATTCTATATTAGAGCCTTATGATTGTATTCCAACCAATTGTACCATTGAATAGCATCTCCTGCAAGGTGGATGATAGCAATTTCCACCATAGCATCATCCGATGTTTGGTAGTAGCGAAAGTAATATTTGGCACGCGAAATCCACCCCACTGGAGCCCTCTCTAAACCCTCTCCTCACTGAAATTTGGTTGGACTTGATGGTTGTCTAATTCTAAATTCTGCAAATAAGACATGCAATTTGTCCTCCAAGCGCGATTCAATCCGAGATTTCCATGCTTCAAATTTGGCATCAATTGGATCTTGAGAAGCCATAGCATATGCCTATAGATCATAGATGTCCTTGTCTTTTTTCTGTTGATGGGTTAATGGTATGGGGTGGTGGAATGTTCAAAAAAATTGAGGATAACAGAAATGTATTATAGTAGGTTTTTACGTCTAAAGTGTTATAGTTTGGACATAAAAGTTTAGTGGTTTATATTAAGAATTTTTTAACGAAACTAAAGGAAAATCTACTATTAAGAAGTGTCAAAGCTGTCATAAAAGTTTGGTAGAGATTTAGATAGAAAAAATATAGTATCAAGATCAAACAAATTGTGCTATGCGGTTGGAATTCTGCAGTGCATCTTTCGTCATAGAGATGAAAACTTTATGACAAAAAGTTTATGCAGCAATATAGGAACAACTTTTCTGGATTTTTGAATAAGGATAACTAAATTACAATAGCAGTAAGGTAGGAAACCAGAACCTGTTACAATTTACGGGGAGATCAAAGGATGATCTGTGGTGATGGAGATGACGATGGAATTCAGCGATGATTTTTTAAGCAGTTGTGGGAATTGCTTTGGGAGGTTGTGGAGGGTTGATGGATGGCTGTGGAAGGGTAGTGAGATACCAAGAATGCTACCCTGATACCAAATGATAGAACCCTTGTAGATTCTAAGCTTGGGGTTGATCTATTTAGGGGATCGACCTCCTTGGAACTCTATAGGGGTTCCTTCCGCCAAGTTGCTACTCAAAGGCTCCTAAAAGGATTAATCTATTTCTTATTAAAAGATGATGAATACATAACTATTCATAGGGCTTCTAAATCTCAACTCCTAATAGGACTCCTACTCAAGACTCCTACTCAATTATGACTCCTACTCAAGACTCCTAATAGGACTTCTACTCAAAACTCCAACTCCTAATGCTTCTCTAAGAAGCAACCTCCAAACTAATCCTATCCTTAGCCGACCTCTTTCTCTCTTTAATAGGGGTCGGCTAGGTAGGTTGGTTTTACATGAATGCCCCTTTCAATAAAACTTAATTAGGACTCTCCTAGCTAGAGTCTTAATAGGGGCTTCTATAAATAGGAGGGAATCAAAGGACCATATGCTAGATTCTTTTTGGCTACCACCTCCTATTCTCCTCTCTCCCTCTCCTCCTCAACTGCAACCCCTATTTGGGGTGTTTGGACAGCAAGAAAGGATAGCCCCTTCTTGATTACAAGGTGTGCGTTACGAGGTGGATTGTGCAGCGATTTGAGAAGTGTCTTCGTAGCCCCTATCATATGAATCACCACTAGAGAGGAGACACTTGAGCTCCTTCATCCTCTCCTATAGATTTATAGGAATTTAGGGATATACGATCTCCCTAGGTAACACAATCTTTCATGTATATGTAGTTTTTCAGTTTCGCGGGGTTTTGCATACCAATGTTTGCACGAAGATAAGAAACCTTTTTTCTACAGGAAATCTATATTTTTTATTTCTATTCTTCCACTGCACATATGATGTCGCCCTAGATTTGCCAACAGTCCACATGCCCGAAACAAGGGTTGCTAGCTAAGGAGGAGAAGGGGAGAGGAGAATAGGAGATGATAGCCAAAAGGGGTCTGCCTATAGTCCTTTGGTTTCCTCCTATTTATAGAGGTCCCTATAAACTTACCCTAATGGATCCTGCTCTATTGAGTATTGAATCTCCATCCAACTACCCAAGCCTCTTAGATTAGTAGATCTCTACCCAAGAATCTCTCATTATCTCTTATTAGATCTCATCCATAGGATCCAATAATTTAGGGGCTTATTGAATATCCAATAAGATAGGGGCTCCAACGGATATCTCATATCCAAATTTCTACTCGTCGCAATATCTACCATATGTGTGTGATCTGTTAAATCTCGGATTTTGATGATGAAACCAATTGATAGCATTTATGATCTAATCTATGTTTTGAGTAACATAGGACTAGCTTTGATCATGAAAAGATAATTAAAACAAGAAGAATCAATATTGGGCCGAAGTGGAATATGTCAAGAGATTAAGACATTGGGCCAGAGGATCGATCGACGTATCAAAAAAACTTGGGCATGCCTATATGAAATCAAATCACTTAAATTGAAACAAAAAGGAGAGAATGCATGTTTCTTGAAAATATCTCTAAAGCTTTTCGATTTTTCAACAAGTGATTCTTATTGATGAATCTATTTTATGTGTTATCTCTTGAATTAAGAAAAGTGATTTTAAGGATAAGTTTAGAGTTGACAAATTGAATTTAAATGAAAATTTTCCAACCAAATTATAAACTTTCTTTTGATTTCTCTACTTAAGCTATCTTTTATGAGAATCAAAATATTTTCTATCTTTGATGATTCGTTCTTACCATTTACTAAAGAAGAGTCTTATGCAAACAAACTATGACCTTGATAATAGTTTGTAATGGCTTGAAATTATGTATGTTATACATTGAAGACTTGAAACTATGTTTTGGTATCGTGCATACCTAAGTAATGATGATTTGAAAATTTAATGATTTGGTATCATGCCCAAAGTGATAATGATAATGACTTGGCATTTCTTACAAGAAAATTTTATGGATTGAGATATTTTTTTATCTAAATCATAATCTTGATTTCTCGATATTTTATACTTGAGATTTTTCTATGAATCAAGATCTTATTTTTGAACTCCCTTATTTCTTTTTGCTATTTACTAAAAAGGAGAATTATTTAAATAAATCATGATTTTTCTTATGAATTCTTGGAATTATAACAATGAGATTTTTTATAAATCAAGATCATTTACTATGATTCTTCTTTTCGCTATTTGAGTCATCTAAAAAGAATCATAATTTTTTTTATTTTTTTATATTCATAATTTGAAATTTGGTTCATGACTTCCTTATATTCATGAAGTGTATATCTAATCACCCAATTAATTTTTTTTTGATAATTTTCATGTGATGATATGAAATTATGCATGAAATGCTCATGATATTATGTTGATGCATATAAATGAGAAGTTATGATAATGCATGGTAGGATGTAATGTAATTTGAAATTTTAATACCATCATGATTTGAAATATTTATGGTTTGGAATGATGTATGTAATACTTATGATTTTTTGATGAAATGATGTGAAAGTCAATAATTATCATTTTATGAAATGATACCTTATTTCAATATGCCATATTGAAATAAGAATAATACTTTATTTTTGTCATGATCTAAAAATTGATGTAAATGGAAAAGAATTATAATATTATATTCTTCCCTTCTTTTTGACAATGATAAAAGGGGAGAAAAATTGATGGCTTGCACATTTCAAAGGAAAGTAAAGAACTTGCTAGCTTGCACATTTTAAGAATAGCAAAATTGCTAACTTACACATTACAAAAGAAAAACAAATATTGCTAAACTTGTACATCTCTAAAATTTGCTAGCTTGCTCATCTCAAAAGAAAAGCAAAGTTTGCTAGCTTGCATATTTCAAGAAGATGCAAAAATAGGCTATCTTGCACATATCAAAGGATGCAAAAATTTCGCTAATTTCATATGTGAAAAACTTGCTAGCTTGCATATTCTAAACTTGTTATCTTGCTAGTTTGTAAGTCTAAAAAATTGCTAGATGCACTTCTCCTTTCTGTTGATGATAAAGGGGGAGAAGATATGATAATGATGTTTTGAAATTATGATTAAAATTATACCATATTAAAAGGGGGAGTTTGGTTTAAACTCCATCGTCAATTGGTTATCATCATCAAATAGGGGGAGATTGTTAAATCTCGGATTTTAATGATGAAACTAATTAATAGCTTTTATGATCTAATCTATGTTTTGAGTAACGCCGGACTAGCTTCGATTATAAAGAGACAATTAAAGTAGAAAAAATCAATGTTGGGACAAAGTGGAACATGTTAGAAGATTGGACGTCGGGCTAGAGGATCAGTCGACGTGTCAGTAGAAGGCATTGTGCCATGAGTTCGGGCATCGGGCCAAGAAGATCAAACATTGCGCCAAGGAGATTGGATATTGCAGGAAGACAACATGCCAATTGGGCAATATGCCGAAGGAGAGGACAATGCGTGAAGGGTCGGACGAAGCACGGAATGACCTAGTGATATGTCGGACAACATCTGATTAATGCTTTATAATAATTATATAGATTGAAGTAGTTTTAGTTCTAATTATATTAGTTTAAAAATGTAAATAGGTCAACTTAATTAGGGGCCAACTGGGCTCGAATTTGGGCTATTTATGCCAAGAGAAAGGCCCATTTAGTGACCCAAAAGTTACGTCAAATGATGGCACCACCAGTCCAGATGGTGGCACCACCAAAGGCTTAGTCTCCAAGACACAATCTCTGAGATTGTGTCAAGCGGTAGTACCGCCAGACTGGGCGGTGGTACTGTCGAGTGTCAAGCAGTGGTACCGCCCAAACATAGTCTCCTAGACTATGTCAGGCGGTGGTACCACCAAACTAGGCTATGGCCGCCTAGTGTCAATGCTACAGGTAGTAGTACCGCCCAACATAGGCAATGGTACCGCTAGGACTTGGGAAATCCGGGATAAGACCTTTTTGGCTCCAATTTCAAAGTCATTTAGGGTCTATAAATACCCCAGCTATTTCTACATGGAGTAGCACGAATTGAATAGAAAGAGGACAAATATTCTTGAGAAAGTAATGTTGTAATCTCTCTTTTAGTGTAGGATCACTTCTTCTTAGTATTTAGAAGTTCATCTAAAGGGAGAAGTGATGTCTAAGAAAGAGAGGTTATAAAGGTTCTCTCCTAAGCCTATCAAAAGGAGAAAGAGTGTAAAAGGGTAGTTGAAGTTGGTGGCCTCGAGTAAAGAGGAATCGGGAGTGGATATAGGCCTTAAAGATCGAACTACTATAAAACTTAGTTTGCATTTCTTTCATACTTTTCATTTATATTACAAACTGATTTACTTGCTTATTACTTTCAACCGACTTAGTTGGAACTCTGTTCAGATGGTAAGCCACGGTCTCTAGGGCATATTCCCAAAATGAGATAGATAGTTCAGCGAAACTCATCATGGGCCGCACTATATCTAATAGTGTATAATTCCTCCTTTCAAATATACCATTGAGCTGAGGTGTACAAAGAGGTGTCCATTGGGATAGAATCCTATGGTCCTTGAGGAATTGGGTAAACTCTGTACTCAAGTACTAAACTCCTTGATCTGATCAAAGAGTCTTGATACACTTTCCAATTTGGTTCTCAACTTTCATTCTTATACTCTCTGAATTTCTCAAAGGCCATGAACTTGTACTTCATTAAGTACACATGTCTATACCTTGAGAAATCATCAGTAAAGGTAATGAAGTAGGAGTAACCACTAAGGTCATATGTTGACATAGGTCCACATACATAACTATGTATGAGTTTCAACAGCTTAGTGGCTCTCTCTCTAGTTCCACTAAATGGAGAGTTAGTTAGTTTTCCACGAAGGCAAGACTCACAAGTTACATATGACTCATAGTCGAATGGATCTAGATATTCATCCTTTAGCAATTTTTGAATCCTTCCCTCATGGATTTGACCTAGCCTATAATGCCACTTGTATGCACTGTTCACCTCATCTCTTCTCCCCTTAGACACACTTATATTCATGATATGTGGAGCAGTATGTAGCACAAATAAACCATTATGCAATATTCCTCTCGTGATGATCTTATCATCTAATAATATTGAATAACCATTGTTCTCAAAAACTAATTTATATCCACTAACTATCAAACATGAAATGGAAATAATATTTTTGATAATAAAAGAAACAAAATAGCATGCATCTAATGCAATAATAGCTCCACCAGATAGATATACGACGACTTCGCCAATAGTTACCATAGCAACTTTTGCTCCATTGCCCATTTAGAGGTCCATCTCACCTCTCACCAATCACCTGGGTTTTGCTAGAACCTACAACGAATTGCAAATATGATAAGCACTACTAGTATCCAATACCCATGTATTATTATAAGAGTCTAACAAATAAAGACTGATCATAAATGTACCTAAAGCTTCTCCAAGCTTCTATTTTGCCCTCTTTGCTAGGTACTCTTTGTAGTTCCTCTTCTAGTGCCCATCTTTGCCACAATGGAAGTACTGGCCTTTGTCTTTTACTAGGTTTTTCTTAGAAACCTTTGCTTTACCTGGTTTGCCCTTGTCCTTGCCCTTCTTAAGGGACTTTTCTACTTTTCTTTTCTTTTTGGTCTCACTAGTGTAGAGAACTGGCTTCTCTTTCTTGATAGTACTCTCTCCCTCCCTCAACATATTAAGGAGCTTAGAGAGAGTCACCTCAAGCTTGTTCATATTAAAATTTATTATGATCTGTGAAAAGGAATCTGGTACGGACTGAAGCACAAGATCCATACACAGGTTATCCTTTAAGACCATTCCTAGACTTGTGAGTTTTTCTATCCACTCAATAATCTTTTGGACATGATTCTGAACCAGTGTCCCCTCGGTCATCCTAGCACGGAATAGGCTCTTGGATATCTCATATCGCTGAGTCCTTCCCTGTTCCTCAAACAGTTTGCGGACACGTAGGAGAATGGATCTGGCATCCATCTTTTCATGTTGTCTCTGTAACTCAGGAGTCATGGAGCCTAACATGTAACACTAAGCAAGAGTGGAGTCATTAATGTACTTCATGTAGCGAGTGATCTCATCCTCGCTTGCCCCTTCTTCAAGCGTAGGCATCACTGTATTAAGGATGTACATGATTTTCTTCACCGTGAGAACAATTCTTAAGTTACAAAGCCAATCCATATAATTTGGACCAGTGAGGCAATTGATATCAAGTATGCCACGTAAGGGATTTGAAAATAATATTTTCTGAAAATAAAGATGTAGTAAAAATAAATAACATGCAGATTTTACAAAAATAAACAATCAAGATATGGACTTCTATCTTAATATGCTCCCACTAATTTATTGGCGAGTCACGCGACACCCTCAACATGTGAAACGGAAGTCTCCGGTAGACTTCTAGTAGAGATCAGGATCCAATCAGTGTCTTAGTGTAACCTCGAGGGACTCAACCAATCACACTAAGCCCAAAAGGTAGGCAACTCTTGCCGATCACAACACCTTGTGATTCTCATCCTATTCGACCTCCGAATCACCATGGTCTCAAGGGATTCGATCAACCATGATGTTCTGTTAAGTCAACACCATCGTTACAAGATGAATCTGATTCGATGATATACCCTCGATAGACTCGACCAAGTATACCATGTCCTCATGTTATCGGTGACATCTTTATATCATAGGCAAGATAGAGAATTATAATATAGGTAAGCCTTGAGGGACTCAACCTACATCGAGAATCGATCCTACCTATAACGATAGAAGGCCATGTGTATCAATCTATTTGCCTCATATTTACCGACTTAATATTATCGAAAGAGGGGAGCTTGATAATTTGGTCTCCTAATGTAATGTGTCACACACAAATATATTTAATATATATCTACATCGCATGCAAATATATATATATACATGTGTAGTAGGTGTATAAACGATTACACATCACATGAGCAATTATACTAGATAATCATGGACCACTACCTAATGTGATCAAGCCCGAGCCAATGGGCCTAATCACTCAAATCAAGACCTATGTGTGTAGCGATGCATCTCCATACCCTATGATCGTCCATCTCATTCCTGTCGGTTCCGTCGACATCTCGACGCATCTCCATGCATTACGATTGTCTGTCTCGTAGGTCCCGCTATCATATCCACGCTCCTACTATGCCTTCTCGTGTGATTACAACTTAATCATAGGCATGCAGACCCAACAATAAACGAAAAATAAAATAGAGGCTTGCAAGCCCCAATAATAATAGTCATAAGCACACATATCACATATCCCATGATCATCCGTCCACATATCATACATCACATGCACACAACATTATCATATAGGACTACTAGATAATAATAAAAATAATAATAAATTAAACTTTTTGATTAATTAATATTTTCTCAAATCAGGGACATGTAAAATTTTTTTTGAATTTTGAGGGTTAATTTTATAATTTGGACAAAGGACAGAATCTGAAATTTCTAAAATTCTAAGGGGCAAAACTATCTTTTGCCCAGAAAACCATAACCGCTCTCTTCTCCCTGCTTGCTGCGGTCGTCGCCACCTGCCGACAGCGGCCTGTGCGACGGGTGGCGCCGTCGCTGTAGGTGGGCGCCCTCGCAGACCGGGGGCACGGGCGGCGCTGCTGTTGCAGGTGGGCACCCACGTGGGCGGGTGCCCCTAAGGGCAACGTTGTCCCCACGAGCGACACCCCTCTTTTGGTCGATCGTCGTTGCGGGCGCGCTTGTAGGCACTGCTAGTCATAGGTGCCCAACAAGCCAATCACGTGAGTGATGGCACATGTGACTTGATACAGAATCTTTTTGCTTATTATATTTTGGTGTATATCACTTTATAACTATTGCATAAATGCATACATATATTGTGATGTCCTTGGATTTGTGCAATGGGAATCGGATCGTGATGAGATCATGATAATGAGATCGATTCACCTTTAAACACATATCCTAAATAATCCCAGTCATAGGTTACTCGAGAGGGACATCGTGATAACCGGACAGACTAGTGTGCTGTATACCCATCCATATGATGGATGCAGTTGGTCTCATAGCTGCTTATGTAGGGACATTAGGGATACAGTATAGGTGCTCATTGGAGAATAAGTTCACTGATTGATCCGCTTATGGAATGCTGGATGGTTGATGATGCCTTATTGTCAGACAGCGATTCCGTAGTCCTAGTGGTGTATCTGGTCCTTAGACTTGAGACACCAAGGATGTCCTGTATGAGTGCTCCACTCTTTGATACCAGACTTATAGGTTTGGCTGTCCCAGATCTAGTACAGCTGGTCATTGGGAGTAGTAGTCGACCTTACGAGGGCTATTGAGTGTCGATAGAGGATCATCCACTCTCGGCGTCATAAGAGGAATATCCCATGTGTTCTTGCTCAGACGAATCCCTAGCCAGGGTCATTCGGGTTGAGAGAGAAAGAGTTCTCCGGGAGAATCCGATTAGAGCGAGACTCGAGTAGAAACCGTATGGGTCTGACAGCACCATGCTCGATATACGGTCTCTGGGATATTAGATGGATGAGGGACTATAGGTACACGGTAATTGAGGACAGATAGGTCCAATGGATTGGATTCCCCTGTATCGTCTGGGGACTACGGCGTAGTGACCTAGTACTTCCGTAGTCGATGAGTCAAGTGAATTATTACAGAGATAATAATTCACTGAGTTAGAAGGAGTTCTGACAGGTATGACTCACGGCCAGCTCGATATTGGGCCTAGAGGGTCACACACATATGGTAGGCATTGCGATCAGTAGAGGTTCAGATATGAGATATCCAACGGAGCCCTTGTCTTATTGGATGCAGATCTAATACCCACTAGGGGAGGACCCATTAGGGTTTGACAGGGGATCTCTATAAATAGGAGGGATTCAAAGCCTCAAAGGCTAGAGCCTTTGCTTGCCTTTCCTATTCTCCTCTCCCTCTCCACCTCAGAGCAGGCCTGGAGTTTTGAGGAGCATCGTCGCAACCCTACTGTGTGGATCACCGCCAAAGAGGAGGACGCTTGACCTCATTCACTCTCTCCTAAGGATCTGCAAGGAAACAGGGATATACGATCTCCCTAGGTAACATAATCTACTCTATACGCAGTTTTGAGTTTTGCGGATTTTGCGCACCAATCTTCGCATGACGACGAACATCTTTTTGGGAATCGGAGATTTTGTTTTTTTGTTCTTCCGCTGCACATGTGATATCGCCCTCAAGATTTCCCAACAGTGGTATCAGAGCCAGGTTGTTCGTGCGAATGATTGGTTTTGAACTGCGTGTGTTGTGTTTAGGAAGAATTTTGACGTCAAAATCGTTGACGCAAAAACAAGGAAGGGCAACAATAGTTGCTGCCCTCGATCTGCGTGCATGTAGCGCATTCGAAGGCGGGCAGCATAGGGGCTGCATCTGCAGCAGCCGTCTGGCGGCCTGGTTGCAGCAGGCTTGCGTCCAGCGGGGCTGCCAGCCCACAAGTAGAGGCACCTGCGACCGCTTCTCCCGCGGGGTGAGATGCCGCAGGGCAGCGGCGCCTATCGCCGCTGCTCCCGCGGGCGAAACCCCTTCCACAGGGGTGGTCGCCCGGCGGGACAGCACCGCCTGCGGGCGTTGCCCCACCGGCAAAACCGCCCGCAGTGGCGGCGGCGCCCGCGGGGGCGCCCACCTGCAGCGACAGCGCCGCCAGCGGGCGTGCTGCCTGCAAGCGAGGGCAGCGCCCTCGCCCTGCCGCACAGGCCGCCGCCAGCAGGGTGGCGGCAGCGACAACAGTAAGAGGGAATTAGGGTTTTGGGCAAAAAGATAATTTTGCCCCTATGAATTTGAGAAATTCTAGTTTCTGTCTTTTGTCCAAATTATGAAAATACCCTTAGGAATTGAGAAATTCCTTACCTATCACTGATTTCATAAAATATTAATTAATTAAAAGGTTTAGTTGATTATTATTTTTATTATTATCTAGTAGTCCTACATGATGATGATTATTTATACATGTGATGTATGATGTGTGGACGGATGATCATGGACCGTGTGATGTGTGTACTTGTGATTATTATTATTGAGGTCTGCGAGCCTCTATTATATTTCTCGTTTATTGTCAGGCCTGCGTGCCTATGATTAAGTTGTAATCACATGAGGAGGCGCAGCGGGAGCATGGATGCGATAGCGAGACCCACGAGACGGACGATCGTGATGCATGAAGATGTATCAAGATGTCGACGGAACCGACGAGGACGAGATGGAAGATCACAGGGCATGGAGATGCACCGTTGCACACATAGATCTTGATGTGAGTGATTAGGTCTACTGGCTCGGGCCTAATCATATTAGGTTGTGGTCCATGATCATCTGGTGTGATTGCTTATACACATACTAGATATGTATATATATTTGCATGCGATGTAGATATATATTAAATATGTATATGTGTTACATGTCATATTAGGAGACCAAATCATAGAAACATCTCTCGATAATATTAAGTCGGTAAACGTGAGGCAATTCGATTGACGCACGTGGCCTGCCATCGTTATGAGTAGGAACCGATTCCCGGTGTAGGTTGAGTTGGTTAAGTCCCTCGATACTCACCTATATCGTGATTCGCTATCTTGCTTACAACATAGAGATGTCACCGGTGACCTGAGGGCATGGTATGCTTGGTCGAGTCCCTCGAGGGTATATCATCAAATCAGACTCATCTTGTAACGAAGGTGTTGACTTAACCGAGCATCATGGTTGGTTGAGTCCCTCGAGGCCATGGTGATTCGGAGGCCGAACAGGACAGGAATCACAAGGAGTTGTGATCGGTAAGAGTTTGTTAGAACCCTTGCAGATTCTAAACTTGGGGTTGATCTCTTTAGGGGATCGGCCTCCTTGGAACTCTATAGGGGTTCCTCCCTCCAAGTTGCTACTCAAAGGCTGCAGAAAAGATTTATCTATTGCTTGAGAAAAGAGGAGGAATACATGGCTATTTATAGGGCTTCTAAACCCTAACTCCTAATAGGACTCCTACTTAAGACTCTTACTTCTAACCAACTCCTAAAAGGACTCCTACTCAAGACTCCTATTCCCTTACAACTCCTAATTCTTCTCTAAGAAAAAACCTCCTACATGAATGTCCCTCTCAATTAGGACTCTCCTAACTAGAGTCCTAATAGAATGTCCCTCTCAATTAGGACTCTCCTAGCTAGAGTCCTAACAGAATGTCCCTCTCAATTAGGACTCTCCTAGCTAAAGTCCTAACATTTTTACATGAATGTCCCTCTCAATTAGGACTCTCCTAGCTAGAGTCCTAACAAACCCACCCTCTTCAAATCAGCCTTGTCCTCGAGGCTAACGATTCATGAATTTTGGGAATTTGATCTTCAAGTCATCATAGTTCTCCAAAGTGGCATCTTCTGTTAGTAGGTTTGCCCACTGTATTAGCAATTCAGTAGTGGATCGTCGTCGTCGAGTCATAATCCGTCGATCAATAATAGCACTTGGCTGAGTCTGAAGTCCTCCTTGGGTAGTCATATTTGGTGGGTGGCTTTGGGCTATCTCCAAGCACTTATTTACAACTTCTGTCTGGCCGTCGGATTGTGAGTGATATGCCATACTCCTTTTTAATTTAGTACTCTAATAGTGTAATTCTTTTGAGTCCCAATTGTAATGAGCTACGGAGCTTGGTGCTTCCTCTAATTTTTTTATAATCTTACTAGTCTCTAAATCTTCCTGCCATTCCATCTTAATATCCTCAAGGAAGTCGCTGGTCAGAAGTGAAATGGCCAAAACTTCAGCTTGCTCGGGTAGCTGCGAAAGCGCATCTGCAAGAACATTCTCTTTCCTCTTTTTGTAAGTTATTTCATAATCAAATCCAAGAAGTTTTGTTACCCAGTTTTGCTGCTCAGGGGATGATATCTTTCGCTCCAAAAAGTACTTGAGGCTTTTATGGTCGGTTTTAATTTGAAATCGTCGACCAATCAAGTAGGGTCTCCACCTCATTGCTGCGCGCACAATAGCGAGCATCTCCTTATCATATATTGACTTATTTTGATGGGAGGGAGATAATGCCTTGCTAGTGTATGCGAGTGGTCGACCATCTTGCATGAGAATTGCTCCAATTCCGACTCCAGATGCGTCGGCCTCAATAATGAAGGGTCGGTTAAAATCTGGTAGTGTTAGCACCGGCGTCGTCATCATGGCTGCCTTAAGTTTGTCGAAGGCAACGGAGGATCTATCCGACCATTGGAAGACATCTTTTTTCAGAAAGGAAATAAGTGGTGCACTGATCTCTCCATAGTTTTTCACGAACTTGCAGTAGTAGCCTGTTAAACCCAGAAAGCCATGTAGCAATTTTATGTTCCTCGGGGTCAACCAATTTTGCATTGCTCCAATTTTGAAGGGGTCTACTGCCACACCTTCCTCTGATATGATATGCCCAAGATATTCCACCTACTTTTGAAGAAAGCAAAAATTCATAGTGGTTATTGTGTGTTCAAAAGGTGGTTTTCGGTATGTCTTCTTCGCATACTCGTATTTGATGATACCCGGATCGAAGGTCCAGCTTTGTGAAGATTTGTGCTCCCTTTCATCTTGTAACTCATCTACTACTAGAATAGGGTATTTATCCTTGATGGTTATGCCATTGAGAGTTCGGTAATCAACATATAATCGCCATATTCCATCCTTCTTTCGTTTGAGGAGCACCGGTGAAGAGTAGGGGCTACAACATGGCCGAATAACTCCTGTTTTGAGCATCTCTTTTATAATCCTTTCTATTTCATCCTTCTGGAGATGTGGATACTGATATGGCTGAGCATTTGCTGGAGATTGGCCTGGAAGAATCGTTATACAATGATCATGCCGACGGGTAGGAGGTAGGTTGCGTAGTTCGTCAAATATATCTGAAAATTCAGCAAGCAAAGGAAGTAGATTTGGATCTTCCAATTTTGTTGGCTCTCCCTTAGTTTGCTGCTCAAGTTGTACCAAAAAGCCACTGCATGCTTTATGCAAAACCTTCTTCATTTGTTGTGTGCAAATCATCGTTACGTCGCCCCCACGTTTCCCGTGCAATATCACCTGTTTCTCCTTACTGTAAAATTTCATAATTAGTTTCATAAAATTCCAAGAAAAATCACCTAATGTTGTCAACCATTTAATTCTGAGCATGGCCTCATGATCATCAAGAGGGAGAAGGAAGAAATATGCAATTATCTCTTGGTCCTGCAGCAATAGTTTCTCCTGCGGGTGCCTACGATCACACTTCAAAATCCGTCTGTTGGTGACCTTAACATCAAACCTGCAATGATTCTCGATAGGTAATGCCATTCGGATAGCAACCTTACTGTTTAGGATATTATTAGTGCTGCCCGTGTCGATGAAAACAGTGATCGGTTGTTGTTTGAGAAGACCTCCAACTTTCATCATTTGCGGGTTTGAGTAGCCGGCTAGTGCATGTACCGTAACTTCGGTCGGTTGTGGCTCTTCTTCTGCATCTTCTTCTTTATGTTCAATGCTCTCTTCTGGATGTTCAATGACCTCTTCTTCTACTAGTTCAATGATAAAAAGTCTCCCTTTACTGCAGCGATGCTCATGGCTCCACGGCTCGTCGCAATGCCAACATAACCCCTTCGCAGATCGCTCCTAAAGCTCTTCTCTTGTCAACCTTTTTGGTGCAGGGACTTGGTCAACAGTAGGGGGGGCTAAGGGCTTCGATATTACTGGTTGAGGAGTGACTCTAGTCCTTCGAGCTTCATGGTTCAATTGCTCCTCTTGATGTCGTGCGAAAGAGATGGCTGCCATAAGCGTGTACGGTTGTCGCGCTTTAACTTCTCCTCGGATCTCCGGCTTCAATCCCTCAATAAAGGTCCTCAATAGCTATTTTTGAGACCAATCAAGAGTTTGATTAGATAACCTTTCAAACCTGGTTTGGTACTCCTGAATGGTGGAGGTTTGTCGGATCTTTGCTAGTTGTCCGTCAATATTCTCGTAATCGGTTGGTCTGAAGCGGATCAGCAGTCCTTCTTTGAATTGTTGCCATGAAAGGACTCCATAAGTATGTTCAAACCAGTCAAACCACTGTATAGCATCCCCTTCAAGATGTATAGCTGTAATTTTCACCATAGATGCATCCGCGGTTTTATGGTACCGAAAATATCGCTCCGCGTGCAAGATCCAACCAATCGGGTCTCCTTCTTCCCATCTAGGGAAGTCCACCCTTATGCGTGGATAGTTGGGATCGATCATAGAGCCTCCCCTCCCTTGGAACTCATCTCTTTAGGCCTGGTGCGATTGGGCAAAGCTCTCTCCGTGATATGATTTTTTCGGGCTTAGTAGTCGGCCCAATCTGAGTTCGGTAAAGAGCGTCCGAATCTTATCCTCCATTCGCACCTCCAAGGCTTCGAATTTAGCATCGATTGCCTCCTTAGATGCCATAGTATATGCCTCCAAATCTATGATGTTAAGATCTCTCTTTTGTTGCCAGGTTAAAGAGAGAAGTGATGGTCGAAAGGGTTGGTGGATCGGTGGATGTAGGCTACGATTTAGGCTTGTTTTGTGGCTGTTTTGGGTGCAGTTTGAGGGTGTGGTTTGGTGGAATTTTAGGGCTGTGGATGAAAGTTTTGGATCTGTGGTAGATGGCAGCAAAGGTTTGAGAGAAATCAGTGGAAGTTGCAGCAAGTATGTGCTGTCTTGTAAGAGCAGAATTGTCGTTGAAGAAACAGCGGTTTCTCGACGTAATTTCCACCAAAAACTTGAGAGAATTGAGGAGGGAATTGATAGCAAAATCACAGTTTATATGACAGCAAGGATGACTAATTTAATCAAGAAAATTTCGGCAGTATAACAGCAAGGAAATTGGTGCAAGTTGCGATAGCAGAATTCTCGTCGAAAAATTTCAGCAGTTTACGATGAAAATTTATAGCAACACAAAAATCGGTTTTAGAGATGAATTCCTCAATTGATCAATCTTAGATGGAAGCCAAGATGATCTATAAAGTGTATAAGAAATTTCATTCAAAAAAGATTGCAAATAGATGGGTTAAGGCAACAATATGCGGCTGAAATTTTCTGCAGCATAGATTTTTAAGTATAGCAGATTGGACGTAAAAGATCAGAAGTTTATATTGAGAATTTTTTGATGAAACCAAAGGGAAATCCACTATTAGGAAGTGTCAAAGCTATCATAAAAATTTCGTAGAGATTTGGATAGAAACAACGTAGTATCAAGATCAAACAATCAGTGCTATGCGGCTGAAATTTTACGGTGCAGATTTTCAAGTATAGCAGATTAGATGTAAAATATCAATGGTTTATATTGAGAATTTTTTGACAAAACCAAAGGGAAATCTGCTGTTAGGAAGTGTCAAAGATGTCATAAAATTTTGTGAAGATTTGGATAGAAAAAACATAGTAGCAAGATCAAACAGATAATGCTATACGGTTGGAATTCTGCAATGTATCTTTCGTCGTAGAGATGAAAACTTTATGATGAAAAGTTTATGCAGCAATATAGGAATAATTTTTTTTGGGATTTTCAAATAAAGATAACTAAGTTGCAGTAGCAGTAAGGTAGAAAACCAAAACCTGTTACAATTCACGGGGAGATCAAAGGATGATCCATGGTGGTGGAGATGATGGAGGAATTCGGCGACGATCTTTTAAGCAATTGTGAGAATTGCTTTGGGTGGTTGTGGAGGGTTGATGGATGGCTGTGGAAGGGCAGCGAGACGCCAAGAACGCTGCTCTGATACCAGGTGTTAGAACCCTTACAGATTCTAAACTTGGGGTTGATCTCTTTAGGGGATCGGCCTCCTTGGAACTCTATTGGGGTTCCTCCCTCCAAGTTGCTGCTCAAAGGCTGCAGAAAAGATTCATCTATTGCTTGAGAAAAGAGGAGGAATACATGGCTATTTATAGGACTTCTAAACCCTAACTCCTAATAGGACTCCTACTTAAGACTCTTACTTCTAACCAACTCCTAATAGGACTCCTACTCAAGACTCCTATTCCCTTACAACTCCTAATTCTTCTCTAAGAAAAAACCTCCTACATGAATGTCCCTCTCAATTAGGACTCTCCTAACTAAAGTCCTAACAGAATGTCCCTCTCAATTAGGACTCTCCTAGCTAAAGTCCTAACATTTTTACATGAATGTCCCTCTCAATTAGGACTCTCCTAGCTAGAGTCCTAACAGAGTTGCCTACCTTTTAGGCTTAGTGTGATTGGTCGAGTCCCTCGAGGTTACACTAAGATGCTGATTAGATCCTGATCCCCACTAGAAGTCTGCCGGAGACTTCCGTTTCACGTGCTGAGGGTGTCGCGTGACTCGTTAGTAAAATAGTAGGAGCATATTAAGATAGAAGTTCATATCTTGATAGTTTATTTCTTGCAAAATCTTCATGTTATTCATTTCTACTGCATCTTTATTTTCAGAAAATGTCGCTTTCAAATCCCTAACGTGGCATACTTGATGTCAACCGCCTCACTGGTCCAAATTATACGGATTGGCTCCGTAACTTGAGAATTGTTCTCACTACGGAGAAAATCTTGTACGTCCTTGATACAGTGATGCCTACGCTCGAAGAAGGGGCAAACGAGGATGAGATCGCTCGCTACGTGAAGTATATTGATGACTCCACTCTTGCTCAGTGCTATATGTTGGGCTCTATGACTCTTGAGTTACAGAGACAACATGAAAAGATGGATGACAGATCCATTCTCCTACATGTCCGCAAATTGTTTGAGGAACAGGGAAGGACTCAACGATATGAGATATCCAAGAGCCTCTTCCGCGCTAGGATGATTGAGGGGACACCGGTTCAGAACCAAGTCCTAAAGATGATTGAGTGGATAGAGAAACTCACAGGTCTAGGAATGGTCCTAGAGGATAACTTGTGTGTGGACATTGTGCTTCAGTCCCTACCAGATTCCTTTTCACAGTTCATAATGAATTTTAATATGAACAAGCTTAAGGAGACTCTCCCAGAGCTCCTCAATATGTTGAGGGAGGCAGAGAGTACTATTAAGAAAGAGAAGTCAGTTCTCTACACTGGTGAGACCAGAAAGAAAAGGAAAGTAGAAAGGTCCCTTAAGAAGGGAAAGGGCAAGGGCAAACCAGGTAAAGCAAAGGTTGCTAAGAAAGACCCAGTAAAGGACAAAGGCCAGTGCTTCCAATGTGGTAAAGATGGGCACTGGAAGAGGAACTGCAAGGAGTACCTTGCAGAGAGGGCGAAATAGAAGCTTGGAGAAGCTTCAGGTACATTCATGATCAATCTTCAATTGTCAGATTTTTGTGATAGTGCATTGGTATTGGATACCAGTATTGCTTATCACATCTACAATTAATTGTAAATTCTAGCAAAGCCGAGGGGAGATTGACGAGAGGAATATTGCATAAAGGTTTGTTTATGCAAGACACTACTCCACATATCATGAATGCAAATGTCTAAGAGGAAACGAGATGAGGTGAAGAGTGCATACCTATGGCATTGTAGGTTAGGTCATATCCATGAGGGAATGATTCAAAAGTTGCTAAATGATGGATATCTAGATCCATTCGATTATTTGTCATATGCAACTTGCGAGCCTTGCTTTCGTGGAAAACTAACCAACTCTCCATTTAGTGGAACTGGAAAGAGAGCCACTGAGCTGTTGGAACTCATACATAGTGATGTATGTGGACCCATGTTAACTCATACCATTGGTGGTTACTCCTACTTCATTACATCTACTGATGATTTCTCAAGGTATGGATATGTGTACTTAATGAAGTACAAGTTCGAGACCTTTGAGAAATTCAGAGAGTATAAGAATGAGGTGAAGAACCAGACTGTAAAGAGTTTCAAAACTCTTCGATCAGATCGAGGAGGTGAGTACTTAAGTACAGAGTTTACTTAGTTCCTCAAGGACCATGGGATATTATCCCAATGGACACCTCCTTATACACCTCAGCTCAATGGTGTCTCTGGAAGGAGGAATCATATACTATTAGACATGGTACGGTCCATGATGAGTTTCGCTGACCTACCCATCTTATTCTAGGGATATGCCCTAGAGACCACAGCTTACCTTCTGAACAGAATTCCAACTAAGTCGATAGTGTCTACACCATATGAGATATGGAAAGGGAAGAAGCCTGATCTTAAGGTTGTTAAGATTTGGGGCTGCCCTGCCCACGTTAAAAGACACAACCCTGATAAGTTAAAATCAAGGACAGAGCGATGTAAATTTGTGGGATACCCCAAGGAAACTTGTGGGTATTATTTCTATCATCTTGAGGACCAAAAGGTCTTTGTAGCTAAGAGAGCAGTGTTCCTTGAGAAGGAATACATTCTTGGCGGAGACAATGAGAGAATGATAGAGTTGAGCGAGGTTGGAGAACCAAGCTCAAGCACCACTCTATAGCCCGAGTCTGTTCAGGTACCTAATACACAAGTTTTAACTTTACATAGGTTTGATAGAGTATCCCATCCTCCTGAAGGATATGTGGGACATATTAGAGGAGAGGATGTTGAGGATATTGATCCTTAGACCTACGAGGAGGCTATTATGAGTATAGACTCCGGGAAGTGGCAAGAAGCCATGAATTCTGAGATGGATTCTATATACTCCAATAAGGTTTGGAACCTAGTTAATGTGCCCGAAGGTATTGTACCCATCGGTTGCAAGTGGATCTTTAAAAAAAAAAAAAAAAGATCGGAGTAGATGGAAAGGTAGAGACCTATAAATCAAGGCTAGTGGCTAAGGGGTATCGTCAAAGGCAAGGTGTTGACTGTGACGAAACCTTCTCACCCGTAGTAATGCTAAAATCCATCAGAATTCTATTGGCTATTGTAGCACACTATGATTATGAGATCTGGCAGATGGATGTGAAAACCGTATTTCTCAATGGGAACCTCGAGGAGGAGGTGTATATGATGCAACCTGAGGGATTCGTATCCAAGAACTGCCCAGATAAGGTGTGTAGGTTGCTTAGATCCATTTATGGACTAAAGCAAGCTTCCCGAAGTTGGAACATAAGATTTGATGAGGCAATCAGATCTTATGACTTCGTTAAGAACGAAGATGAGCCTTGTGTGTACAGGAAGGTAAGTGGGAGCGCTATCACCTTTTTGGTGTTATATGTGGATGACATCCTGATCATTGGGAATGACGTAGGAATGCTATCCACAGTAAAGGCTTGGTTATCTAGACACTTCTCCATAAAGGACTTAGGGGAAGCATCCTATATCTTGGGGATTAGAATCTATAGAGATAGATCCAAGAGGATGCTTGGCTTATCCCAGTCCAAGTACATAGAAACTATTATCAAATGGTTTGGCATGGAAAATTCCAAGAGAGGTCTCATACCGATGAGACATGGGATATCGCTTTCTACGAGTATGTCCCCAAAGACTCCAAAAGAAAGGGCGAACATGAATATGATACCTTATGCCTCAGCAATAGGGTCTATCATGTATGTCATGCTATGTACTAGGCCTGATATAGCGCATGCTTTGAGTGTCACGAGCAGGTATCAGGCGGATCCAGGCTTGGAGCACTGGAAAGCAGTAAAGTGTATCCTTAAGTACTTAAGAAGGACTAAGGATCTTTTACTAGTATATGGAGGTAATAGCCTTAAGGTTGAAGGCTACACGGACTCAAATTTTCAGTCTGATGTCGACGACAGCAAGTCGAATTCAGGGTATGCGTATACCTTAAATGGAGGAGCAGTGTGCTGGAAGAGTTCTAAGCAAGATACCACTGTTGACTCGACCATAGAGGCGGAGTACATTGCTGCATTAGATGTAGCAAAGGAGGGAGTCTGGTTGAAGATGTTCATCATAGATTTGGGAGTCGTTTCGGATAGCGAGAAGTCGACTTCCTTATATTGCGACAACTATGGGACGATTACTCAAATAAGGGAACCCGAGTCTCATCAGAAGTATTCTGAGGAGGTTCTAGCTTATCAAAGAGATCGTAACCCGAGGAGATGTAGCAGTGGAAAGAGTTCCATCCGAAGATAACATTGCAGATCCAATGACAAAGCCGTTGTCTCATTTTGTCTTTGAGCGTCACAGGGGTCTGATGGGGATCAGACACATAGGTGATTGGCTTTAGGTCAAGTGGGAGATTGCTAGTCATAGGTGCCCAGCAAGGCAATCACGTGAGTGATGGCACGTGTGACTTGATACAGAATCTTTTTGCTTATTATATTTTGGCATATATCACTTTATAACTATTGCATAAATGCATATATATATTGTGATGTCCTTGGATTTGTGCAATGGGAATCGGATCGTGATGAGATCATGATAATGAGATCGATTCACCTTTAAACACATATCCTAAATAATCCCGGTCATAGGTTACTCGAGAGGGACATCGTGATAACCGGACAGACTGGTGTGTTGTATACCCGTCCATATGATGGATGCAGTTGGTCTCATAGCTGCTCGTGTAGGGACACTAGGGATACAGTACAGGTGCTCATTGGAGAATGAGTTCACTGATTGATCTGCTTACGGAATGCTGGATGGTTGATGATGCCTTATTGTCAGACAGCGATTCCGTAGTCCTAGTGGTGTATCTGGTCCTTAAACTTGAGAGACCAAGGATGTCCTGTATGAGTGCTCTACTCTTTGATACCAGACTTATAGGTTTGGCTGTCCCAGATCTAGTACAACTGTTCATTGGGAGTGGTAGTCGACCTTGTTGAATCTCGGATTTTGATGATATAATCAATTGGTGGGTTAATTGATCTAATCCATATTATTGAGTTAAGTGTGCAGAATTAACTACGATAACCAGAAAACATAAAGCAAGGATACCGGAGTCGAGCTCGATGGACATTTAAGAGACCGAAGAATCATCGGAGATGCTGCCGGAACCAACCGAGAAGAAATCGGGAACATGTCGGAAGTTCGCCGAAGAAATCGTCGGAGGCTCGCGGAGATCACTGAGAAGGCTCGGCTACTCGTTAAAGTCATCACAAAGATTGGGAGCTTGCAGGGAGTCCGTCGGAAGAAGTTCGTCGGAAAGCTCGCCGGAACAAGACTCGACGTTCGCGGTTAAAAAACTTGCTTAGGATATTTTTTTTGTGTTATGTAGTTCACCTGTAATTAGGATTAGGATTAAGAGATAATCCTATATCCTGGTTAGGGGCCAACTGGGCCCAAAGTCAGATTTGGTTTGGGCTAAAATTAAGCCAAACAAATGAATTGGAGAGCCAGGCGGTGACACCTCCTTGGCTGGGCGGTTGCACCGTCCAGGACCCGAGTGCTGGGCGGTGGCACCGCTTGGCTGGGCGGTGGCACCTCCAGCACCAAGAACCCTAAGAGAATTCAAATTTTGGAGCCCAAAATTTGAATCCTCTTGAGGCCTATAAATACCCCTCAAATCTCAGCTGAGGTTACAACTTTTGAGAAGCATTTTGATTGAGAGAAAAGTCTTAGAAAGTCTTAGCAAGTCTTGTTTTCAATTTGCTAGAGAGTTCTCCTCCTTCTTTCTTATTGAAAATTTGTAAGAGGTTGAGCTGCTTGTAAAAGGTTGTAAGAGGGGTGTTTACCCTTCCATTTCAAGAGATTTGCTAGTGGAAGGTGGGAGCCTCATCGAAGAGGGGCATCGCAAGTGGAGTAGGTCATTTGACCGAACCACTCTAAAAATCGGCGTAATCTCTGGTTTGCATTTTATTATTGTCATTTACATTACTGCAAATCTTCTTACTGCTTTAGTTCCTTATTACCCTTGCTGCGCAATTTTAAGAATACGCTTTCAAGTTAAACTTTTCAAGTTCCGTTCTTATCGTACGAAAGATTTTGTTAAAATCGAAGTTTTAATCCGCTGCACTAATTCACCCCCCCCTCTTAGTGCCGCTCCGATCCTAACAAGTGGTATCAGAGCAAGGTTATCTCTCATATTTGGTTTAATACCCAAGAGAGATGGCTTACTCCGGCATGTAAGAGGGCCATTCTATTGCACGACCACCTTTGTTTAATGGGTCGGATTACACATATTGGAAGACTCGCATAAGGATCTTCCTCATTTCTATGGACTTTGAGCTTTGGTCTATTGTCGAGAATGGATTTCAAAAATCTTCTCTTCCGATGAGCGAATGGGATGAATCGGAGAAGAAGGTTTTTGCTTTAAATGCAAAGGCTATGAATGCCTTGTTTTGTGCACTAGACAAAAACAAATTTAATCGTGTTTCAATGTGTGATTCGGCTTTTGATATTTGGAGAACTCTTGAGGTCACTCATGAAGGCACTAGCCGAGTGAAAGAGTCCAAAATCAACATCCTTGTGCACTCTTACGAACTTTTCTGAATGAAACCAAGTGAGTCCATCGAAGACATGTACACCCGGTTTACGGATGTCATCAATGGACTCAAAGCTCTTGGTAAAGATTTTACTAACTTTGAACTAGTAACTAAAATCTTAAGATCCCTCCCTAAAAGTTGGGATCCAAAAGTTACGGTCATTCAAGAGGCCAAAGACCTTAAAGCATTCCCTCTTGAAGAACTCATTGGGTCTCTAATGACCTACGAAATGGCATGTCAAGCTCATGACGAGCTCGAGAACCCCCTTCCAAAGAACAGGAAGGATATGACACTCAAATCACAAGAAGACCACTTGAAAGGAACATCAAGTGATGAGGACAGTGACAATGACATTGCACTTTTGACTCAAAAATTTAAAAAATATTTAAGAAAGAATAAATTTAAAAATAATACAAAAAATAAATTTGAACAAAAGAAGGACCAAGTGATTTGCTATGAATGCAAAAAATCGGGACACTATAAGAACGATTGTCCTCAAGCCAAAAAGAGAACATCAAAGAAGAAGACGTTCAAAGCAACGTGGGATGATTCAAGCGCATCCGAAGAAGAGGAGTCCAACACCGAGCAAGTTGCTCATTACGTGCTAATGGCGTTAGGAGAAGAGGTATGTGATTTATTTAATGAAGATTTATCTTTTGAAGAACTATCTATCGCTTTTCATGAATTATTTGATGAATGTAGAACTGTTAGCAAGAAGTTAAGTATCTTAAAGAAAGAGCATGCTTTGCTACAAGATAAGTTTAATAGTCTTCAAACTCCTCCATGCTCTAAGTGTGAGCACTTAGAAGCAATTAAAAATGAAAATTTACTTCTTAAGGAAACCTTAAACAAGTTTAAGGTTGGTAGCAAAGGATTAGATATGATCCTTGCACACAAGGGTCACATCGCAAATAGAAATGGAATTGGATTTGTAAAAGGATTACATCAAAATCCTACCACTTTCATAAAAGAACCTACATTACATGTTTCCTCTTATATGAAATGCAACTTTTGTTGCAAATCCGGACATATTGCCTACAAATGCCCATTTAGGAAAATTAGTTCACAAAAATTAATATGGGTTCCTAAAGGAACTATAAAGAATTCAATAATAAATAACAAAGTTAGTGGGTCAATTTTTGAGGCACCCAAAATCAAATGGGTACCTAAAAATCATCCTCTTTTGTAGACAAACCCACAAGCTAGGAGCAAGAGATGGTATCTCGATAGTGGATGCTCAAGATATATGACTGGAGATCCATCTTATTTCTCTATGCTCACTAGCAAAGAAGAAGGGTACGTTACCTTCGGAGACAACAACAAGGGCAAAATCATTGGCAAGGGAACTATTGGTAACAAATTTAATTTTTCCATTGATGATGTCTTACTAGTTGATGGATTGAAACATAATCTCTTGAGTATTAGTCAACTATGCGATAAAGGTTACATCGTTAGATTTGAATCAAATATGTGCATTATTGAAAAACCAAATCATAACATGACTATGATTGCTTTAAAACAAAATAATGTCTATACCATCAATCTTGATGAACTAAGTAATGAAATGTGTTTCTCCGCCGTAAATGATGATGCTTGGCTTTGGCATAGGAGATTAGGCCATGCAAGCATGAAAACAATATCTAAGATCTCATCTCAAGAATTAGTACGAGGAATTCCAAATATAAAGTTTATTAAAGACAAAGTATGCGATGCATGTCAACTAGGCAAACAAATAAAAACAAGCTTCAAACCAAAAAATCAAATTAGCACCACTAGACCATTAAAATTGATCCATTTGGACTTATTTGGACCAATTGATACAACAAGTCTAGGTGGAAGCAAATATGCTTTTGTGATTGTGGATGACTACTCTAGATACACTTGGACCTATTTCTTAGCTCACAAAAGTGATTGCTTCAAGTGTTTCTCTAAATTTTGTAAACTCACTCAAAACGAAAAAGGCTTCATGATTTCATCAATTCGGAGTGATCACGGTGGTGAATTTCAAAACCATGACTTTCAAAATTTTTGCGAAGTTAATGGATACAATCACAACTTCTCAACTCCAAGAAATCCTCAACAAAATGGTGTAGTTGAAAGAAAAAATAGAAACCTACAAGAAATGGCAAGAACTATGTTAAATGAACATAGTTTACCCAAATATTTTTGGGCCGAAGCCGTAAATACGGCTTGCTACATCATGAATAGGGTTCTAATAAGACCATCTCTATCAAAAACTCCCTATGAATTATGGAATAACAAAAAACCAAATATTTCTTATTTTAAAGTGTTCGGTTGTAAATGCTTTATTTTAAATGAAAAGGATGCCTTAGGTAAATTTGATGCTAAATCCGATGAAGGCATCTTTCTTGGCTACTCTTCCGTTTCTAAGGCTTTTCGGATTTTTAATAAAAGAACCTTAGTAATAGAAGAGTCGATTCATGTAGTTTTTAATGAAATTTCCGATTTAAAGAAAAGTGATTTTGATGATGATTTTGGTTTTGATAATTTGAATTTAAATGAACCCTCTCCTCAAAATAGCCATTTGAATGCATCTTCTTCCGAAATTTCTTTACCAAAAGAATGGAAGTATGTAGATGCTCATCCAAAAGAGCAAATTATAGGAGATACATCAAAAGGGGTTCAAACTCGTTCTTCTTTCAAAAATTTCTGTGCTAATGCCGCTTTCCTTTCTCAAATTGAACCTAAATGCATTGACGAAGCCTTAAAAGATGATTTTTGGGTCATTGCAATGCAAGAAGAATTTAACCAATTTGAGAGGAATGAGGTATGGAAGCTTGTTCCTAGACCAAGTGACCACTTAGTCATAGGTACTAAGTGGGTCTTTAGAAACAAGCAAGACGAAAATGGTATCGTGGTTAGAAACAAGGCTAGATTAGTGGCCAAAGGTTTCAACCAAGAAGAAGGTATCGATTACGAAGGAACCTTCGCTCCCGTGGCTCGATTAGAAGCCATAAGGATGCTCCTTGCCTATGCTAGTAGTAATAATTTTAAACTATTTCAAATGGATGTTAAAAGTGCTTTCTTGAATGGTTTTATTTCCGAAGAAGTATTTGTCGAACAACCTCCCGGATTTGAAAATTCTCTTCTTCCTAATCATGTATTCAAATTGACTAAAGCTCTCTATGGCTTAAAACAAGCTCCTAGAGCTTGGTATGAAAGGCTTAGTTCCTTTCTTATTTTAAATAATTTTACCAAAGGCAAGGTTGATACTACATTGTTTATTAAACATTTTAAAAATAATTTTCTTATTGTGCAAATTTATGTTGACGATATTATTTTTGGCTCTTCGGATGAATCACTATGTGAATCATTTGCCAAATGTATGAGTCTTGAATTTGAAATGAGTTTAATGGGTGAATTAACTTTCTTTTTGGGATTACAAATCAAACAACTTAGTGATGGTATATTTCTTAACCAATCTAAATATACATTAGAATTGTTAAAACGATTTAACATGGATAATTCAAAAGCAATAAACACCCCTATGAGTACTGCGACTAAGTTAGATATGGATGAAAATGGTGAAAGTTTCGATCAAAAAACATATAGGGGAATGATAGGTAGTCTACTCTACCTCACTGCGACTAGACCGGATATTATGTTTAGTGTAGGACTTTGCGCTAGGTTTCAATCTAATCCTAAATTATCTCATCTTAAGATTGTTAAAAGAATATTTAGGTATCTTAAAGGAACTCCAAATTTAGGATTGTGGTATCCAAAATCTAAAAAATTCGATCTAATAGCTTATGTAGATGCCGATTTTGGTGGATGCAGGATTGATAGAAAAAGTACATCTGGAACATGCCAATTTTTAGGACATGCACTTGTTTCTTGGACTTCCAAGAAACAAAATTCAGTTGCACTATCTACGGCGGAAGCCGAATACATTGCTGCAAGTGCATGTTGTGCACAAGTAATTTGGATGAAAAATACATTAGAAGACTATGGAATTCACTTTGAAAATATTCCCATAAAATGCGATAATACTAGTGCCATATGCCTTACTAAAAATCCAATTCAGCACTCTAGAACTAAGCACATCGACGTTAGGCATCATTTCATACGCGATCATGTCCTTAACAATGATGTTGTTCTAGAATTCATTGACACAAAGCATCAATTAGCAGATATATTTACAAAAGCTTTGAATGAAGACCAATTTGAATTCATCCGAAGGGAATTAGGCATGCTAAATTGTCCCTAAAATGAACTTCACAAAAAGGACTCGTTCTTTTCCCTTCGATTATGAATTTGAATTCTTCCTTCTTCTTCAATTCAAAATGATCCATTAAAGTATAAATTATGATCTTGAGGGAAGAAGCTAAACAAAAGGAAGGAAGAAAATTTTTTTTCTTTCCTCCGCGTGATGCCAGCGGTGGCACCGCTAGATCCGGCGGTTGCACCGACTGGCGCTCGGGCGCCAGGCGGTGACACCGACCAGTTTGGCGGTGACACCGACCGAGTAACCCTTTTAACCCGAGGGGTTAGGGCCGGCAGTGACACCGCCCCCAACCCGAAGAAAAACCTCTCAAAAAAACCTCTCCCATTCCCTCTAACTCTCATTCTAACTCTTAGAAACATTGGAGAAGGATTCTTGGTGGTCCAAGCTTTCCATCTCTCAACATAATCTCCACAAGGTAACACTTGAAATCCCTCTTTTCTTTTCTCTTTCTCTTGCTTATTTTTCACAATTTCATCATCATGTTGTCTAGAAAATGGCTCCTAAGAGATCAAAAGGAATAAGGATTGAAGGAGATTCATATAACCATGACCTTTTTAGATCAAAAGAGGTAGCCCTTAGCTTTCCAAAATTTGAAACACGATGTGTCCATAAGGGAAAATACGTTGATTTGGATGAACTAGAGGACTTAGAACCCATTAGGTGGTTTGCATACCTAGAAGCTCTACCTCTACTACAAATAGATGAACCAATCTATCCGCGATTAGTTAGATTGTTCTATGCCAACCTATATGAGGACAACGATAGCCTAAGCACTTACCTTCTAGGAACACCCATTAGAATATTTGACAGCACCATTTGTGAGCTAATTGGCATAACTGAAAAAGATAGGGGATGCTATTTTAAAGGTAAATGGGACGTCAAAAAAATAGGAGCAACCTATGCCGAAGCCGTGAAAACAATTTTTGCAAATCCAAACCTTGACTTCTTACCCAAGAGCTGTGAACACTTAATGCCTTTCAACTCTAAAATTCTTCATCACATTATCACAAGCATCATATTCCCCAAACAATTTCATCTTGACGAAATAAGTCAAATAGAGATAGGAACCATGTATTGGATTATGACCGGTCAGCATAATTGTTTTGGGTACTTAATTCGCCAACACATGCAGGATATTATGACTAAAGATACTATATTGCCATATGGGAGGTTAATCACTAGAATTCTTCATACCTATGACATTTGCATTCCACCCGATGAAGAATCTATTCAAAATGATCGATATAACATAATAAATAAAAACCTGCTGAAAAGACTTAGGTGCACTTTTAGCAATGGCATATGGGTTAGGTAGCCTAGAAGGACGGATCCAATTCCTACACCAATAGAACAACCCGAAACACCAATTCTTATAGGAAATGAATCTCCTCCTCCTAGTCCCTTTGGCGCAGCACCTTCAGCTCCTATTTCCTCCTCTGAAGATATCATTATGACGGAGCTATCTCAGATCAAATCACAGCAAGAACAAATTCAGAATCAACAAGTTGAAATTTTGAAGACACTACGATAGATGAATGAAAAAATAGATATCATGTATCAGCACTGTGGATTACCTCCTAAGGATTAAATTGATGTATCTTTTTATTCTGTTCTGTTTGCTTTTAACAACAAGTTCAAGTTTGTCATCGATTGAACGATAACTGATCTTTCCTTTTAAATAACTATTGTCTTAATCTGCATAGATGATGATGTCTTTTGGATAAACTATTTCTGGCAAATTTGAATGATGAACTTTGATAAATGCTAAACCTTTTTCTATAATCATCAATTAGCTGG
Organism: Musa acuminata AAA Group; assembly: GCF_036884655.1. Lineage (NCBI taxonomy): Eukaryota > Viridiplantae > Streptophyta > Magnoliopsida > Zingiberales > Musaceae > Musa > Musa acuminata. Next base: position 36,440,831 of record NC_088338.1, read on the forward strand.
CTTGTCTCTTTTTGTTGATGACAAAGGGGGAGAAGTGATGACTTACACCAGAACGATAGCATGACTAATATGAATTACAAAAACTTGTGTGATATGAATGTCTTATATGACTTGCAAATCCTTGAAAATATCACAAGATTGATATCATGAAATTTATATTGAAAATCTTTATCTTCTATCGTAGCAAAATTCGTCCCTTATCATTTAACTTATGATTTTCATCGAAGTTTCGTACTTACTATTGTTTAATGAGGATAACGATAAGTTCTACGATTAGAACTTATCGGGTTATGCTTGAATCCAATGGGATGGAATTCAAGTGTTTTTTTATCTTCTCATAATATGGCATATAGATAGGGGGAGTTATGTTTAACTCCGTCATCAATTGATTGTCATCATAAAAAAGGGGGAGATTGTTGAATCTCGGATTTTGATGATATAATCAATTGGTGGGTTAATTGATCTAATCCATATTATTGAGTTAAGTGTGTAGGATTAACTACGATAACCAGAAAACATAAAGCAAGGATACCGGAGTCGAGCTCGATGGACGTTTAAGAGACCGAAGAATCATCGGAGATGCTGCCGGAACCAACCGAGAAGAAATCGGGAACGTGTCGGAAGTTCGCCGAAGAAATCGTCGGAGGCTCGCGGAGATCACCCAGAAGGCTCGGCTACTCGTTAAAGTCATCACAAAGATTGGGAGCTTGCAGGGAGTCCGTCGGAAGAAGTTCGTCGGAAAGCTCGCCGGAACAAGACTCGACGTTCACGGTTAAAAAACTTGCTTAGGATGTTTTTTTTGTGTTATGTAGTTCACCTGTAATTAGGATTAGGATTAAGAGATAATCCTATATCCTGGTTAGGGGCCAACTGGGCCCAAAGTCAGATTTGGTTTGGGCTAAAATTAAGCCAAACAAATGAATTGGAGAGCCAGGCGGTGGCACCGCCTGGCTGGGCGGTGAAACCGCCCAACACCCGAGTGCTGGGCGGTGACACCTCCTTGGCTGGGCGGTTGCACCGTCCAGCACCCGAGCGCTGGGCGGTGGCACCGCCTGGCTGGGCGGTGGCACCTCCAGCACCAGGAACCCTAAGAGAATTCAAATTTTGGAGCCCAAAATTTGAATCCTCTTGAGGCCTATAAATACCCCTCAAATCTCAGCTGAGGTTACAACTTTTGAGAAGAATTTTGATTGAGAGAAAAGTCTTAGAAAGTCTTAGCAAGTCTTGTTTTTAATTTGCTAGAGAGTTCTCCTCCTTCTTTCTTATTGAAAATTTGTAAGAGGTTGAGCTGCTTGTAAAAGGTTGTAAGAGGGGTGTTTACCCTTCAATTTCAAGAGATTTGCTAGTGGAAGGTGAGAGCCTCATCGAAGAGGGGCATCGCAAGTGGAGTAGGTCATTTGACCGAACCACTCTAAAAATCGGCGTAATCTCTGGTTTGCATTTTATTATTGTCATTTACATTACTGCAAATCTTCTTACTGCTTTAGTTCCTTATTACCCTTGCTGCGCAATTTTAAGAATATGCTTTCAAGTTAAACTTTTCAAGTTCCGTTCTTATCGTACAAAGATTTTGTTAAAATCGAAGTTTTAATCCGCTGCACTAATTCACCCCCCCCTCTTAGTGCCGCTCCGATCCTAACAGACCTTACGTGGGCTATTGAGTGTCGATAGAGGATCATCCACTCTCGGCTTCATGAGAGGAATATCCCATGTGTTCTTGCTTAGACAAATCCCTAGCTAGGGTCACTCGGGTTGAGAGAGAAAGAGTTCTCCGGGAGAATCCGATTAGAGCGAGACTCGAGTAAAAATCGTATGGGTCTAACAGCACCATGCTCGATATACGGTCTCTGGGATATTAGATGGATGAGGGACTATAGGTACACGGTAACTGAGGACAGACAGGTTCAATGGATTGGATTCCCCTGTATCGTTTGGGGACTATGACGTAGTGGCCTAGTACTTCCGTAGTCGATGAGTCAAGTGAATTATTACAGAGATAATAATTCACTGAGTTAGAAGGAGTTCTGACAGGTATGACTCACGGCCAGCTCGATATTGGGCCTAGAGGGTCACACACATATGGTAGGCATTGCGATGAGTAGATGTTCAGATATGAGATATCCGACGGAGCCCTTGTCTTATTGGATGCAGATCCAATACCCACTAGGGGAGGACCCATTAGGGTTTGACAGGGGATCTCTATAAATAGGAGGGATTCAGAGCCTCATAGGCTTGAGCCTTTGCTTGCCTTTCCTATTCTCCTCTCCCTCTCCACCTCAGAGCAGGCCTGGAGTTTTGAGGAGCGTCGTCGCAACCCTGCTGTGTGGATCACCGCTAGAGAGGAGGACGCTTGACCTCCTTCACCCTCTCTTAAGGATCTGCAAGGAAACAAGGATATACGATCTCCCTAGGTAACACAATCTACTCTATACGTAGTTTTGAGTTTCGCGGATTTTGCGCACCAATCTTCGCACGACGACGAACATCTTTTTGGGAATCGAGGATTTTGTTTTTTTGTTCTTCCGCTGCACATGTGATGTCGCCCCCAAGATTTCCCAACAGGCGCCACCCACAAGCATCGCTTGCCCTTGTGGGCAAGCCGCCCGCAAGTGTCTCCTGCCCTTGCGAACGCTGTGGCCACAGGCAACACTTGTGAGTGGGGCACCCATGGGCTACCAACCCCGTCGGTCGCAAGCAGGCCACCGGCCGACTGCTGCAAGCATAGTGCCTGTGCGTGCACCAACACTGTGCTGCCTGCTTGCGGCTATCGCTGTAGGCGATTGCATACACGTAGATCGAGGGCAACAAGGGTAGCAACTATTGTTGCCCTTTCTTGCTTTTGTGTCAACGATTTTGACATCAAGACAATCATCACATTGGGAGTTCGAGAATTCGACGGAAGTCCGGACGGTTGTCGGAGGTTCTACGGGAACAAATCCGAGAAGTCCAGGAGCTTGCCAAAAGAAGCTCATCAGAACTCGCCAAGTGGATCGTCGCAAGTCTAGGAGTTTACCGGAAGTCCGCAGGAGCATCACCGAGGGTTCATCGGATGATCGACGGAAGTTCGTCGGAAGCTCACCGGAAGAAGCGATTGACGCACCGGAGCAAGTTGCAGTAAATGTCTTAAGAAATATCATAGTTAGCACGATGATTAAGTTAGAAATGGGAGGTGATCCTATTAACTTAATCTTGGGGCAATTGGGCCCTTGATAGACCCAAATTGGGCCGAATGGATCAGCCCATTCGGACCCATATTTATTGGCCAATAGTGGCACCGCCTGGGTCGGCAGTGGCATCGCCTAGGGCTCAGTCTCCGAGCTAGGCTGGGCGGTACAACCGCCCTTGATAGGCGATGGAACCGCTTGAGCTCGGTCTCCGAGCTCTGCCAAACGGTGCAACCGCCCCAGTCAGGTGGTGGCACCGCTTGGGCTCAGTCTCTAAGCGAGACTGGGTGGTACAACCGCCCCTGTTAAGCGGTGGCACCACCTAGAGGCTCAGTCTCCGAGCTCTGCCAAGCGGTGCAACCGCCCCTAACAGGAGGTGGCACCGCCTAGAGGCTTAGTCTCCGAGCTCTGCCAGGCGGTGAGATCGCCCTAGTTAGGCGGTGCAACCGCTAGACCCCGAAATTCCAGGAGATGACAGTTTTGAGCTCAGAATTCAAACTGGTTTGGGGTCTATAAATACCCCACCCTTTCAGCAATGAAAGGGCAACCAATGAAATCAAAAATCCAATCTTACTCTGTGACTTTTAGAGCTCAAAAGAGTTGTATGAGTTAAAAGTTCTCCTTCCTCTTCTCTTCCAAGTTTTGATCTGTCAAGAGAGGAAAGAAAAATCTATAAGGGTTGTCTCCTAAGCCCGTCAAAAGGAGTGAAACTGTAAAAGGGTGGTTGGCCTTCGCCTACTGAAGGAAGGCCTCCAATGGACGTCGGTGACCTCGTCGGAGGAGGAAGCCAAAAGTGGATGTAGGTCAAGATTGACCGAACCACTCTAAAATTACGGTGCTCTCTGGTTTGCATTTATTCTTGTTGCTTACCTTACTGCAAACCTCCATATGTGCTTTACTTCCTCTTTACTTTTGCTGCACTACTTTATGAACTCGCTTTCAAGTTAAGTTTCCGAAAACGATTTTACGTCGAAAATGATTTCATCGTACGAACATAGTTTTAAACGTTGAAAGTTTTCCGCTGCACTAATTCACCCCCCCCTCTTAGTGCTCTTGATCCTAATAATTGGCATCAGAGTGGGGTTAACTCTCAAACAGATTAAAACCCAAGAGAGATAACATATGCCAGAAACCAAGAGGGCCACTCTATTACACGTCCACCCATGTTCAATGGGAGGGACTACACCTATTCGAAGATCCAAATGAGGAAATTCCTTATTTTAATGGATTTTAAACTTTGGAATCTTGTCAAAAATGGATTTTCGAAGTCTTCTCTTCCAATGATCGATTGGAATGAATTGGAGAAGAAGACTTTCACTCTTAATGTAAAGGCTATGAATGTCTTATTTTATGCGCTTGATAAAAATGAGTTCAATCATGTTTCGGTATGTGAAACTGCGTTTGATATTTGGCATACACTCGAAGTGACTCACGAAGGCACAAGTAGAGTGAAAGAGTCAAAAATCAATCTTTTAATACATTCTTTTGAACTTTTCCGAATGAAACCGAGCGAGACTATTGGCGATATGTACACCCGTTTCACGGATGTCGTCAATAGTCTAAAAGGACTAGGCAAAAGTTTTTCAGATTTTGAGCTCGTAAATAAGATTTTAAGATCCCTTCCTAAGAGTTGGGACCCTAAAGTCACTGCTATTCAAGAGGCTAAAGATTTAAATAACTTCCATCTTGAAGAACTAATCGGGTCATTAATGACCTATGAAATGACTTGCAAGGCTCATGAAGAGCAAGAAGACATCCTTCCAAAGAACAGGAAGGATATGGCACTTAGAACTTTAGATGACCACTTGAGAGAAACCTCAAGTGATGAGGACTGTGACGATGACTTGACACTTCTAATAAGGAAATTCAAAAAATTCATTAAGAGAAACAAGTTTAAAAGTGACAAAAAAAATAAACTTGAACCCAAAAAGGATCAAGTTATTTGCTATGAGTGCAAAAAGCCGGGACACTACAAAAGTGATTGTCCACAAGCCAAGAAGAGAATATCAAAGAAGAATGCACTCAAAGCAACGTGGGATGACTCGAGCGCATCTGAAGAAGAGGAGTCCAACACCGAACAAGTTGCTCATTACACCTTAATGGCCATTAGAGACGAGGTAACAAATTTAATTGATACAGATTTATCATTTGATGAATTATTAAATGCCTTCCATGACTTATTTGATGAATGCAAAACAATTAGTAGAAAATCTAAATTGCTAAAAAATAAGCATGATAGTCTTGTTAGCAATTTTGATAAATTAAAAACTGAATATCATGATAGTTTAGCTCAATGTGAAAAATGTCATGATCTAGAAACTCTCCAAAAGGAAAACTTGCTACTTAAGGACACCTTGAAGAAATTCGAGATTGGTAGCAAGTCTTTGAACATGATCCTTGCAAAAAAAGGTCACATTCCCAAAAGAAGTGAAATCGGATTTGTGAGAAGTCCTTATCAAAATCCAACCACCTTCATAAAAAGCCCCATCTTACATGTTCGACACCAAAGCAAATGCAACTTTTGTTGCAAACATAGACACAAAACGCATTAGTGTCCATTCAAGAAAATTAGTCAGAACAAATTAATTTAGGTTCCTAAAGGAACCATGATAAACTCTATGCAACATGATAAACAATGTAGATCAGTTTTTGTGGCACCCAAAAGCAAATGGGTACCGAAAAATTATCCTTTCTTGTAGAGACATTCACCATCACAAGCTAGGAGCAAGAGATGGTACCTTGATAGTAGATGCTCAAGGCATATGACCGGAGATCCATCTTAATTCTCTAAGCTCACTAGCATAGATGAAGGCTATGTCACCTTCGGAGACAACAACAAGGGTAAAATCATTGGCAAAGGAACTATAGGTAACAAATCCAACTTCTTTATTGAAGATGTTTTGTTAGTTGATGGTTTAAAACATAACCTCTTAAGCATTAGTCAATTATGTGATAAAGGATATATCGTCAAATTCAAATCTAATGCTTGCATAATTGAAAAATCACACAAAAACACATCTATGATTGCATTAAAATAAAATAACATATACACCATTGACATCAATGATCTTTGCAATGAAATGTGTTTCTCGATTTTGAATGAGGATGCTTGGCTTTGGCATAGGAGATTAGGTCATGCTAGCATGAAACTAATCACTCAAATATCATCCAAAGAACTTGTAAGAGGAATTCCTCATATCAAGTTCATCAAAGATAATGTGTGTGATGCTTGTCAATTAGGAAAACAAATTAAGAGTAGTTTCAAATCTAAGAATCAAATAAGCACCTCTAGGCCCTTACAATGATCCATATGGACTTGTTCGGACTAATCTCTACATTAAGCCTAGGAGGTAGCAAATACGCCTTTGTCATTGTAGATGACTATAGTAGATACACATGGACTTATTTCTTGAAACACAAAAATGAATGCTTTAGATATTTCACCAAGTTTTGTAAACTTGTTCAAAATGAAAAGGGTTTTATGATTTTATCAATTCGAAGTGATCACGGTGGTGAATTTCAAAACCGTGATTTCCAAGAATTTTGTGACTCTAATGGGTACAACTACAACTTCTCTACTCCAAGAAATCCTCAACAAAATAGAGTAGTAGAAAGAAAGTATAGAAATTTACAAGAAATGGCAAGAATCATGTTGAATGAACATAGCCTACCCAAATATTTTTGGGCCGAAGCCGTAAACACTGCATGCTATATTTTGAATAGAGTTCTAGTAAGACCCTTACTCACCAAAACTCCCTATGAGTTGTGGAATAATAAAAAACCCAATGTTTCATATTTTAAAGTTTTTGGGTGTAAGTGTTTTATCTTGAATGAAAAAGATGCCTTAGGAAAATTTGATGCTAAATCTGATGAAGGAATTTTTCTTAGTTATTCTTCGGTTTCTAAAGCTTTTCGTATCTTCAATAAAAGAACTTTAATTATAGAAGAATTCATTCATGTTGTTTTCAATGAGATTTCCGAAATCAAGAAAAATAATTGTGATGATGATGTTAACTTCGATTCTTTAAAATTAAATGAAACCCCTTCTCCAACTAGCAACTTGGATGCATCCACTTCCGAAACATCCTTACCCAAGGATTGGAAGTATGTAGATACTCATCCTAAGGAGCTAATCCTAGGAGACACATCTAAGGGGGTTCAAACACGTTCTGCTCTTAAAAATTTTTGTGCTAATGCCGCTTTTCTCTCCCAAATTGAACCTAAATGTATTGACGAAGCCATGAAAGACGATTCATAGATTATCGCAATATAAGATGAGTTAAATCAATTTGAGAGAAATGAGGTGTGGAAGCTTGTTCCTAGGCCAAATGACCATTTAGTTATTAGTACTAAATGGGTCTTTAGAAACAAGCAAGATGAATATGGTATCGTGGTTAGAAACAAGGCTAGATTAGTGACCAAAGGTTTCAACCAAGAAGAAGGTATCAATTACGAAGAAACCTTCGCTCCTGTGGCTAGATTAGAAGCCATAAGGATGCTCCTTGCCTATGCTAGTAATAATAATTTAAGTTATTTCAAATGGATGTTAAAAGCACTTTTCTTAATGGCTTTATTTCTGAAGAAGTTTATGTTGAACAACCTCTCAGATTTAAAAATAATAGCCTCCATAATCATGTATTTAAATTAACAAAAGCTCTCTATGGTTTAAAACAAGCCCTAAGGGCTTGGTATGATAGACTAAGTACTTTTCTTATTAAAAATAATTTCACAAAAGGCAAGGTCGATACTACATTGTTTATCAAGAATTTTAAAAATAATTTTCTCATTGTTTAGATTTATGTTGATGATATTATTTTTGGTTTTACGAATAAATTCCTTTGTGAATCTTTTGCTAAAACCATGAGTCTCGAATTTGAAATGAGTTTGATGAGAGAATTAACCTTTTTCTCAGGCTTACAAATTAAGCAACTAAGCAATGATATCTTTATTAGTCAAACTAAATATGCTTTAGATCTGCTGAAAATATTTAATATGGATAGCTCAAAAGCTATTAACACTCCTATGAGCACCTCCACTAAGTTAGAAGTTGATGAAAGTGGAGAAAGCTTCGATCAAAAAACTTATAAGGGTATGATAGGAAGTTTACTTTACCTCACTACAACTAGACCAGACATCATGTTTAGTGTAGGACTTTGTGCTAGGTTTCAATCGAACCCTAAGATATCTCATCTCAAAGTGGTTAAAAGAATATTTAGATATCTTAAAGGTACCACAAATCTAGGATTATGGTATCCAAAATCTAAGAATTTTGAGTTAATTACTTATGTGCTGATGCGGATTTTACTAGGTGTAGACTAGATAGAAAAAGCACATCAGGAACATGTCAATTTTTGGGACATTCCCTTGTTTCCTGGTCATCTAAGAAACAAAACTCGGTTGCACTATCAACAACCGAAGCTGAATATATTGTAGCTAGTGCATGCTGTGCACAAGTTGGGGGGATGAAAAATACCTTAGAAGATTATAAAGTTCATCTTAAAAACATTCCCATTAATTGTGATAACACAAGTGCAATATGTTTAACAAGGAATCTCATTCAACACTCAAGAACAAAACATATTGATATTAGACATCACTTTATACGAGATCATGTCACTAATCATGATGTAATCATAGAGTTCATTGATACTAAGCATCAACTAGCTGATATTTTTATAAAACCTCTAAGTGATAAACAATTTGATTTCATAAGAAAATTAGGAATCTTGATGTGTCTGAATGCATAAACTTATTTTTCGGACTTTATTGATTGAATGATCAAATCACTTGTTTGCCATTACATGCCTAAAATTACATGTTGGAAATTATGTGTTTTGGATACAAAAATTTTCATAATAATGAGCATGTTTTGTCTTCATGATTGTATTTGAAAATCTATAGTATAGTCTTGTCCGAATGCATGAAAGTGTTAATTTTATTTTCGGATTCTCTTAACTAGTGGTATCCTAACAATCAGATTTTCTCGATATATTATTCTCTTCCAAACTTAATAAACATATGTCATATCGAGTTTGATTCTCATCATTGATTTTTGACATATGAAATCAACTAGCAAATACATCTCTCATACACTCATCATGTGAAAAATATTTTTTGAGAAATGGATTTGATGAAATGATTCCTGCTTGTAAATTCCTTCTTGAAATATGGATGATAGAGTTTTTACTTGCAAGGATTTGTTTCACATACATATCTTGATCCTTATAAAAATGAAGTATGATTTAATCTCTCATCGATTTTAACTTCATTCAAAGTAAACTCATAAATAGCTGGTATCACAAATAGCCTTCCTCATACATGCAAAAAGATAATAACAAATAAAAAGGAAGAAGTATTCAAAGCTATCTTCATGTCATGTTTTCCTTGAGATGTTTGTATAATTGGTATCCTATCACTCACTGTTGGAAAATGACATGAACCTAGTTATGGCATAATTACTGCACTTATGCTTAAAATTTGCTTATATCCTTCTCCTTTTTGTTGATGACAAAGGGGGAGAAATATATGAATTAATGCTATGAGTGCCATATTTGAATGAGAAATATATGAATTGATGCTATGAGTGCCATATTTGCACTATTATATTGCCATATTTGCACTATGTTATTGCCATATCATGATAAAATATCAAGAACTTACATAGCAACTTTACTTGTTGATATCCTACCATGTGATGCTACGATTGCTAAACACTTGAAATGTTTGCTTTACGTTAAGATATCAAAAGCTTAAATTGTAAATTTACATGTTGATATCTTATGTTGAACTGCTACCATCTGTTAGAACCCTTGCAGATTCTAAACTTGGGGTTGATCTCTTTAGGGGATCGGCCTCCTTGGAACTCTATAGGGGTTCCTCCCTTAAGTTGTTGCTCAAAGGCTGCAGAAAAGATTCATCTATTGCTTAAGAAAAGAGAAGGAATACATGGCTATTTATAGGGCTTCTAAACCCTAACTCCTAATAGGACTCCTACTTAAGACTCTTACTTCTAACCAACTCCTAATATGACTCATACTCAAGACTCCTATTCCCTTACAACTCCTAATTCTTCTCTAAGAAAAAACCTCCTACATGAATGCCCCTCTCAATTAGGACTCTCCTAGCTAGAGTCCTAACAGAATGTCCCTCTCAATTAGGACTCTCCTAGCTAGAGTCCTAACAGTTTTACATGAATGTCCCTCTTAATTAGGACTCTCCAAGCTAGAGTCCTAACAGACCCACCCTCTTCAAATCAGCCTTGTCCTCGAGGCTGATGATTCGTGAATTCTGGGAATTTGATCTTCAAGTCGTCATAGTTCTCCCAAGTGGCATCTTCTATTGGTAGGTTCGCCAACTGTATTAGCACTTCATTAGTGGGTCGTCGTCGTCGAGTCACGATCCGTCGATCAATAATGGCACTTGGCTGGGTCTAGAGTTCTCTTTGAGTAGTCATATTTGGTGAGTGGCTTTGGGCTGTCTCCAAGCACCTATTTAAAACTTCCGTCTGGTTGTTGGTTTGTGGGTGATATGTCGTACTCCTTTTCAATTTAGTACCCTGCATATGAAATAACTTTGTCCAAAATCTGCTCTTGAAGATGCAAGTAGAATTTGTCACAAGCACAATGCGTCCCTTATAGCATAATTCTTTTGAGTCCCGATTGTAATGAGCCACGGAGCTTGGTGCTTCCTCTAATTTATTTTTGTATCTTACTGGTCTCCGAATCTTCCTGCCATTCCATCTTAATATCCTCAAGGAAGTCGCTGGTTGGAAGTAAAATGACCGAAAATTCAGCTTGCTCAGGTAGCTGCGAAAGTGCATCAGCAACAACATTCTCTTTCCACCTTTTGTAAGTTATTTCATAATCAAATCCAAGAAGTTTTGTTACCCATTTTTGCTGCTCGGGGGATGATATCTTCTGCTTCAAGAGATATTTTAGGCTTTTATGGTCGGTCTTGATTTGAAAGTATCGCCTGATCAAGTACGATCTCCACCTCGTTGCTGCGTGCATAATGGCGAGCATCTCCTTATCATATGTTAACATGTTTTGATAGGGGGGAGACAATGTCTTGCTAATGTATGTGAGTGGTCGACCATCTTGCATGAGAACGTCTCCCATTCTGTCTTCAGATGCATCAGCCTTAATGATGAAGGGTCGATTGAAATCTGGTAGCGCTAGCACCGGCGTCGTCGTTATGGCTGCCTTAAGTTTGTCGAAGGTAGTGGAGGCTTTGTCTGACCATTGAAAGATATCTTTTTTCATAAAGGAAGTAAGTGGTGCACTGATCTCTCCATAGTTTTTCACGAACTTGCAGTAGTAGCCTATTAAACCCAGAAAGCTATGTAGCAATTTTATGTTCCTCGAGGTTAGCCAGTTTTGCATTACTCCAATTTTGAAGGGGTCCATCGTCACACCTTCCTCTGATATGATATGCCCAAGATATTTTACCTTTTGTTGAAGAAAGTAAAAATTCGTAGTGGCCGTTGTGTGTTCGAAAGGCGGTTTTCGGTATGACTTCTTCATACACTCGTATTTGATAATACCCGGATCGAAGGTCCAACTTTGTGAAGATTTGTGCTCCCTTTCATCTAGCAATTCATCTGCTATTGGAATAAGGTATTTGTTCTTGATGGTTATGCCATTGAGAGCTCGGTAATCAATGCATATTCGCCATATTCCGTCCTTCTTGTGTATAAGTAGCACCGATGAAAAGTAGAGGTTGCAACTTGGCCGAATAACTCCTGTTTCAAGTATCTCTTTTAAAATCCTTTCTATTTCATCATTCTGGAGATGTGGATACCGATATGGCTGAGTATTTGTTGGAGATTTGACTGAAAAAATCATTATACAATGATCATGCCGACGAGTAAGAGGTAGGTTGTGCGGCTCATCAAATATATCTGAAAATTCAGCAAGCAAAGGAAATAGGTTTGGATCTTCAAATTCTATTGGCTCTCCTTTAGTTTGCTGCTCAAGATGTACCAAAAGGCCACTGCATGCTTTATGCAAAACCTTATTCATTTGTTGTGTGCAAATCATCATTATATCACCCTCACGTTTCCCGTTCAGTATCACCTGCTTCTCCTTACTGTAAAATTTCATAATTAGTTGCATAAAATTCCAAGAAATATCACATAATATTGTCAACCATTTAATTATGAGCATGGCCTCATGATTATCAAGAGGGAGAAGGAAGAAATCTGCAATTATCTCTTGGTCCTGCAGCAATAGTTTCTCCTGCGGGCGCCTACGATCACAATTCAAAATCCGTCCGTCGACGACCTTAACGTCAAACCTGCTGCAATTCTCAATAGGTAAGGCCATCTGGATAGTAACCTTATAATTTAGAAAGTTATTAGAACTGCCCGTGTTGATGAGAATAGTGATCGGTTGTTGTTTGAGAAGGCCTCCAACTTTCATCGTTTGCGGGTTTGAGTAGCCGACTAGTGCATGTACAGTAACTTCAGTCGGTTGTGGCTCTTCTTCTGACTCTTCTTCTTCATGTTCAAGGCTCTCTTCTGGATGTTCAATGACCACTTCTTCTATTGGTTCAATCATAAGAAGTCTCCCTTTACTACAGCGATGCTCACGGCTCCACGGCTCGTCACAATGCCAACATAATCCCTTCGCATATCGCTCCCGAAGATCTTCTCTTGTTAACCTCTTTGGTGTAGGAACTAGGTTAATAGTAGGGGGGGCTGAGGGCTTCAATATTACTGGTTGAGGAGCGACCCTAGTCCTCCGAACTTCATGGTTCAATTGCTCCTCTTGATGTCGTGCGAAAGAGATGGCTGCCATCAGCGTATACGGTTGTTGTGCTTTAACTTCTCCTCGGATCTCCAACTTCAAGCCCTCAATGAAGGTCCTCAATAGCTGTTTTTGAGACCAATCACGAGTTTGATTAGATAACCTTTCAAACCTAGTTTGGTACTCCTGAATGGTGGAGGTTTGTCGGATCTTTGCTAGTTGTCCGTCAATATTCTCGTAATCGGTTGGTCTGAAGCGGAATAGCAGTCCTTTGAATTGTCACCATGAAAGAACTTCATAAGTATGTTCAAACCAGTCAAACCACTATATAGCATCCCCTTCAAGATGTATAGCTGTAATTTTCACCATAGATGCATCCACGGTTTTATGGTACCGAAAATATCGCTCCACGCGCGAGATCCAACCAATTGGGTCTCCTTCTTCCCATCTAGGGAAGTCCACTCTCATGCATGGATAGTTGGGGTTGGTCATAGAGCTTCCCCTCTCTTGGAAGTCATATCTTCGGGCTTGGTGTGATTGGGCAAAGCTCTCTCCTTGATGTGATTTCTTCGAGCTTAGTGGTCGGCCCAATCTGAGTTCAGTAAAGAGCATTCGAATCTTATCCTCCATTCGTGCCTCCAAGGCCTCAAATTTAGCATTGATTGCCTCCTTAGATACCATAGTATATGTCTTCAAATATGTGATGTTAAGATCCCTCTTTTGTTGTTGGGTTAAAGGCATGTATTGGTTGAGAGAGGTGATGGTCGAAAGGGTTGGTGGATTTGTGGATGTAGGCTACGGTTTAGGCTTGTTTTGTTGCTGTTTTGGGTGCAGTTTGAGGGTGTGGTTTGGTAGGGTTTTAAGGCTGTGGATAAAGTTTTGGGTCTGTGGTAGATGGCAGCAAAGGTTTGATAGAAATCAGTGGAAGTTGCAGCAAGTATGTGCTGTCTTGTAAGAGCAGAATTGTCGTCGAAGAAACAGCATATTCTCAACGAAATTTCCACCAAAAACTTAAGAGAATTGAGGAGGGAATTGATAGAAAAATCACAGTTTATATGACAGCAAGGAAGACTAATTTAATCAAGAAAATTTCGGTAGTATAACAGCAAGGAAATTGGTGCAAGTTGCGATAGCAGAATTCTCGTCGAAAAATTTCAGCGGCTTACGATGAAAATTTGCAGCAACACAAAATCATTTTTAGAGATGAATTCCTCAATAGATCAATCTTAGATGGAAGCCGAGATGATCTATGAAGTGTATAAGAAATTTCATTCAAAAAAGATTGCAAATAGATGGGTTAAGCCAACAATATGCGGCTGAAATTTTCTGCAGCATAGATTTTTAAGTATAGCAGATTGGACGTAAAAGATCAGTAGTTTATATTGAGAATTTTTTGATGAAACCAAAGGTAAATCTACTATTAGGAAGTGTCAAAGCTATCATAAAAAATTTGTAGAGATTTGGATAGAAACAACGTAGTATCAAGATCAAACAAACAGTGCTATGTGGCTGAAATTTTACGGTGCAGATTTTCAAGTATATCATATTAGATGTAAAATATCAATAGTTTATATTGAGAATTTTTTTCACAAAACCAAAGGGAAATCTGCCATTAGGAAGTGTCAAAGATGTCATAAAATTTTGAAGAGATTTGGATAGAAAAAACACAGTAGCAAGATCAAACAGACGGTGCTATAAGGTTGGAATTCTGCAATGTATCTTTCGTCGTAGAGATGAAAACTTTATGACGAAAAGTTTATGCAGCAATATAGGAATAATTTTTTTAGGATTTTCAAATAAGGATAACTAAATTGCAGTAGCAATAAGGTAGAAAACCAGAACCTGTTGCAATTCACGGGGAGATCAAAGGATGATCCGTGGTGGTAGAGATGACGGCGGAATTTGGCAACGATCTCTTAAGCAATTGTGGGAATTGCTTTGGGCGGTTGTGGAGGGTTGATGGATGGCTGTGGAAGGGCAGCGAGATGCCAAGAACGCTGCTCTGATACCAGGTGTTAGAACCATTGTAGATTCTAAACTTGGGGTTGATCTCTTTAGGGGATCGGCCTCCTTGGAACTCTATAGGGGTTCCTCCCTTAAGTTGCTGCTCAAAGGCTGCAGAAAAGATTCATCTATTGCTTAAGAAAAGAGAAGGAATACATGGCTATTTATAGGGCTTCTAAACCCTAACTCCTAATAGGACTCTTACTTAAGACTCTTACTTCTAACCAACTCCTAATAGGACTCATACTCAAGACTCCTATTCCCTTATAACTCCTAATTCTTCTCTAAGAAAAAACCTCCTACATGAATGCCCCTCTCAATTAGGACTCTCCTAGCTAGAGTCCTAACAGTTTTACATGAATGTCCCTCTCAATTAGGACTCTCCAAGCTAGAGTCCTAACACCATCATTCATATTTGAAATGTAAAACTTGAGAATGGATGTCAAGTCTTGACATCATTTTCAATAAGATACATCGTGATAGGAATCATGATGGGAGTAATTGATAAGGTTAAGAGTTCTTAACTTATCAATAAGTCTATTGAATTCAAAGGCCTTGAATTCAAGAATGACTTATCTCAAGTATGACATATAGATAGGAGGAGTTAAGGTTAACTCCGTTATCAATTGATTGTCATCATAAAAAAGGAGGAGATTGTTGAATTTCAGATTTTGATGATGAAGTCAATTGTCATTTGTTATCTAATACATATGTTGAGATAAGTGTACAGGATTAACTATGATAAAAATAAGACATGCAGCAAGAGTTGTGTCGGAGTCAAGACTATGATTACGTTGGGAGTTCGAGAGTTCGACGGAAGTCCGGACGATCGTCGGAGGTTCTGCGGGAACAAATCCGAGAAGTCCAGGAGCTTGCCAAAAGAAGCTCGTCGGAACTCGCCAAGTAGATCATCGCAAGTCCAAGAGTTTGTCGGAAGTCCGCAAGAGCATCACCGAGGGTTCATCGGATGATCGACGAAAGTTCACCGAAAGCTTGCCGGAAGAAGCGATTGACGCACCGGAGCAAGTTGCAGTAAATGTCTTAAGAAATATCATAGTTAGCATGATGATTAAGTTAAAAATGAGAGGTTATCCCATTAACTTAATCTTGGGGCAATTGAGCCCTTGAAAGACCCAAATTGGGCCGAATGGATCAACCCATTCGGACCCAGATTTCTTGGCCAACGGTGGCACCGCCCAGGGCTCAGTCTCCGAGCTAGGCTGGATGGTGCAACCGCTCCTGACAGGCGGTGGAACTACTTGAGCTCGGTCTCCGAGCTCTGCCAAGCGGTGCCACCGCTTTAGTCAAGCGGTGGCACCGCTTGGGCTCAGTCTCCGAGCGAGACTAGGCGGTGCAACCTCCCCTGTTAAGCGGTGGCACCGCCCAGAGACTTAGTCTCAGAGCTCTGCCAAGCGGTGCAACTGCCTCTGACAGGAGCTGGCACCGCCTAGAGGCTCAGTCTCCGAGCTCTGCCAGGCGATGCAACCGCCAGACCCCGAAATTCCGGGAGATGATAGTTTTGAGCTCGGAATTCAAACTAGTTTGGGGCCTATAAATACCCCACCCTTTCAGCAATGAAAGGGCAACCAAAGAAACCGAAAATCCAATCTTACTCTGTGATTTTTAGAGCTCAAAAGTGTTATATGAGTTAAAAGTTCTCCTTCCTCTTCTCTTCCAAGTTTTGATCTGTCAAGAGAGGAAAGAAAATTCTGTAAGGGTTGTCTCCTAAGCCCGTCAAAAGGAGTGAAACTGTAAAAGGGTGGTTGACCTTCGCCTATTGAAGAAAGGCCTCTAGTGGACGTCGGTGACCTTGTCGGAGGAGGAAGCCAAAAGTAGATGTAGGTCAAGATTGACCGAACCACTCTAAAATTGTGGTGCTCTCTGGTTTACATTTATTCTTGCTGCTTACCTTACTGCAAACCTCCATATATGCTTTACTTCCTCTTTACATTGCTACACTCTTTTACGAACTCACTTTCAAGTTAAGTTTCCGAAAATGATTTTACGTCCGAAACGATTTCATCGTACGAACATAGTTTTAAACGTCGAAAGTTTTCAATTGAACTAATTCACCCCCCCCCCCCCCTCCTCTCTTAGTGCTCTTGATCCTAACATTTATAGGCCTCAAATAGATTCAAACTTGGAGCCTAAAAGTGTCTCATCCTTGGTTTTCGGGGTACTGGCGGTGCCACCGTCTATGTTGGGTAGTACCACCACCTATGTTGGGCAGTACCACCACATGTGCTGGACAGTATCACCGCCTGCAACACTAACACTGGGCAGTACCACCTCTCACTCTAGTGGTACCACTACCTAGAAGACTATGTCTAGGCGATGGTACCGCCCAATAATGACGGTGGTACCGCTAGTACCCCGAAAATCCAAGATGAGACACTTTTTAGCTCTAATTTTAAAGTCATTGGGACCTAGAAATATCCCACTCCTTTCTACATGAATGGGTAACAGAAAGAGCAGAAATGTGTGAAAAAATCTTTAAGTGTTGGGGTGTAAAAGTATTGTAAAAGTGTTAAGGGTCCTCCTCTTTTTTCACCTTTGTAATCATTAAAGAAGAGGTGTGAGGCTTGTAAAAGTTGTCTCCTAAACCCATGAAAAGGAGAAAAGCTTTGTAAGGTAGTTGATCTTCGCCTATTGAAAGAAGACCATTAGTAGATGCCGATGACCTCGATGGAGGAGGAATCCGAAGTGAATGTAGGTCACAATGACTGAACCACTATAAATCCAGTGTGTTCTTTCCTTGCTGCTTTCTTTCATTACTTAACTGCACTCTATGCTTTGCATTTCCTCTAAGTCATTACTTTTATTACTTTCCAATATGCGCTTTGATGAAATGATTTTGTCGAGTGAAACTTTCCAAATCAATGTAATTTTTATCACCGTACTAACTCACCCCCCCTCTTAGTGTCATATTAATCCTAATAATCAGTGTCAGAGCAAGGTTACTCTCAATTTGGTTTAAAACCCAAGAGAGATGGCTTTTGCCAACAATCATGAGGGTCATTCTATCACACGTCCTTCCATGTTTAATAGAACGACCTACACTTATTGGAAAACTAAAATGAGGATTTTCTTAATTTCTATGGATTTTGAGTTATGGAATAACATCAAAAATGGATTTCAAAAGTCTTCTCTTCCAATGAACGATTGGAAGGATTTGGAGAAGAAGACTTTCTTTTTAAATACTAAAACTCTAAATGCTTTATTTTGTGCTTTGGATAAAAATGAATTCAATCGAGTTTCTATTTGCGAAACGACTTATGACATTTGACATACACTTAAAATCACACATGAAAGTATGAATAGAGTTAAGGAGTCAAAAATCAATCTTTTAGTTCATAGTTATGAATTATTTTGCATGAAACCAAGCGAGACCATTGGAGATATATACACCCGGTTTACAAATGTCATCAATGGTCTAAAAGCTCTTGGTAAAATTTTTTCTAACTTTGAACTTATTAACAAGATATTATGATCCCTTCCAAAGAGTTGGGATCCTAAAGTAACCACAATTCAAGAAGCCAAGGACTTGAACAACTTTTCACTCGAAGAACTTATCGGGTCTTTGATGACTTATGAAATAACATGCAATGCACATGAAGAACTTGAGAACAACCTTCTAAAGAACATGAATGATTTGATACTTAGAACTCAAGAAAACCACTTGAGAGAAAACTCAAGTGATGATGATTACTTGGCAGTTCTAACAAGAAAATTTAAAAAATTCATAAAAAGGAACAAAACTAAACATGACATTAAAAATAAAAATGAACTTAAAAGGGACCAAATAATTTAAATGAAAGAAGCCGGGGCACTTCAAAAGTGAGTGTCCCTAAGTGAAGAAGAAGCAACCGAAGAGGAAGAAAGCGCTAAAAGTTACTTAGGACGATTCGAGCGCATCCAAAGAGGAGGAGCCAACTAACAAAAAAGTCACAAATTATGCTCTAATTGCACTCAATGACGAGGTAAGTGACTAAAACGAATCTCATTTATCTTATGATGAATTACTTAATGCTTTAAATGATTTGTTTGATGAATGTAAATTAGTTAGTAAAAAGTATAAATTATTAAAAAATAAGCATGCTTCTCTTGTTAGTGAATTTGATAGATTAAAGATTAAGCATGATAATGAAATATTGCTTTCTTATACAAAATGGGAAGAATTAGAGATGCTTAAAAAGGAGAATTTGTTCCTACATGAAATCTTAGAAAATTTTAAAATAGGAAGAAAATTTAAACATGATCCTTGCAAAAAGAGATCATGCTCATAGAAGAGATGAAATTGGCTTTATGGGTAACACTCACCAAAAGCCAATCATCTTTGTTAAAGGCCCAACCTTGCATGTTTCACCCCGAAACAAATGCAACTTTTGTTGTAAATTTGAATATTATGCTTAAATGTCTATTTAAGATGTATAGTCCACATAAATTAATTTAGGTCCCTAAAGGAACCTTAAATGATATAATGCAAAATAATAAGTTAGGTAGATCTATTTATGAGGAACCCAAGGTAAAATGGGTACATAAAAGAAAACCTCCTTTCTTATAGATATGTCTACAATCTCAAGCTAGGAGCAAGAGATGGTACTTTGATAGTGGATGCTCAAGGCACATAATCGGAGATCCAACATGCTTCTCGAAGCTTACTAGCCAAGACGAAGGATTTGTCACATTTAGAGGCAATAACAAAGGAAAATTTATTGAAAAATAAAATATATGTAATAAATCAAATCTTTTGATTGAAAATGTTTTATTAGTAGATAGTTTAAAGCATAACTTGTTAATCATAGTCAATTATGTGATAAAGGTTACAACATCAAATTTGAATCTAATGCGTGCATTATAAAAGTACCACATATGAATAGATCTTTGATTGTCTTAAGGACCAACAATGTCTATACCATTAATCTTGATGAGTTTTGTAATGAAACTTACTTTTCGGTTTTAAACAATGATTCTTGGCTTTAGCATAGGAGGTTAGCTTATGCGAGTATGAAACTAATCTCCCAAATTATATCTAGAGAACTTATAAGACAAATCCCTAACATTAAGTTTGTCAAAGACAAAGTATGTGATGTATGTGAACTAGGAAAACAAATAAAAGGTAGTTTCTAGTTAAAGAATCAAATAAGCACCTCTAGACTATTGTAATTGATACATATAGATTTATTTAGACCAATTGATATAACAAGCCTAGGAGATAGCAAATGCGCCTTTGTAATAGTTGATGATTATAGTAGATACATTTGGATATACTTCTTGACACACAAAAGTGATTGTTTTTAGTATTTTTTAAAATTTTATAAACTTGTTCAAAATGAAAAAGGCTTTATGATTGCATCTATATGTAGTGATTATGATGGTGAGTTTCAAAACCGTGATTTCTAAAACTTTTGTAAATCAGATAGGTACAACCATAATTTCTCTACTCCAAGGAACCCATAACAAAATTGAGTAATTGAAAGAAAAAATAGGAACTTACAAGAAATGGCAAGAACCATGTTAAACGAACATAGTCTACCCAAATATTTTTGGGCCTAAGCCATTAACACAACATGTTATGTCATGAATAGGGTTCTAGTAAGACCATTACTTTTCAAAACTCCTTATGAATTGTGGAATAATAAAAAACCAAATGTTTCATATTTTAAAGTTTTTTGTTGTAAATATTTTATTTTAAACGAAATAGATACCTTAGGAAAAATTGATGTAAAATCCAATGAAGGTATTTTTCTTGGTTATTCTTCTACTTTTAAAGCATTTCGTGTATTTAATAAAAGAATTTTAGTTATAGAAAAATCTATTCATGTTGTTTTCAATGAGGTTTTTGAATCTAAGAAAAATGATTTTGATGATGATTTTGATGGTTTAAATTTGAGTGAACCCTCTCCTCCCACTAGCAACTTGGATACATCTTCTTCCAAAGAATCATTACTTAAGAATTGAAAGTATATAGATGCTCATCCTAAGGAGCTAATCATTAGAGACACTTCGAAAATGGTTCAAACTTGTTCTTCTCTTAAAAATTTGTACGAATACAGCCTTTTTATCTCAAATTGAACCTAAATACATTGACGAAGCCTTGAAAGATGATTCATGGGTTATCATAATACATGAGAAATTAAATCAATTTAAGAGAAATGAGGTATATAAGCTTATTCCTAGACCTAATGATCATTTGGTAATTTGTACTAAATAGGTCTTTAGAAACAAGCAAGATAAACTTGGTATCGTAGTTACAAACAAAGCTAGATTAGTAGCCAAAGGTTTCAACCAAGAAGAATACATCAATTATAAAGAAACCTTCACTCCAATAGTTAGACTTGAAGCCATAAGGATTCTCTTTTCCTATGCTAGTTGTAATAATTTTAAGTTATTTCATATGGATGTTAAAAGTGCTTTTCTTAATGGTTTTATTTCCAAAGAAGTTTATGTTGAACAACCACCAAGATTTAAGAATATTATTTTTTTGAATCATGTTTTAAATTGTCTAAGGCTCTCTATGGTTTGAAACAAGCCTCAAGGGCTTGGTATGACAGACTTAGTTTCTTTCTAATTAAGAATAATTTTATGAAAGGCAAGGTCATTACTACATTATTTGTTAAACATTTTGAAAATGATTTTGTTCAAATTTATGTTGATGATATCATTTTTGGTTCTTCAAATAAGTCTTTATATGAGTCTTTTGCCAAGTGTATGAGTGAGTTCGAAATGAGTTTAATGAGGGAATTAATATTTTTTCTAAGATTACAAATCAAACAACTTAGTTATGGAACCTTTATTAGTCAAACTAAGTATGCATTAAATCTATTAAAATAATTTAATATGGATAGTGCTAAAGCTATTAATATACTAATGAGTACTTCTACAAAATTAGATATGGACATTAATGGAGAATGTTTTGATCAAAAGACTTATAGGGTTATGAAAGGTAGTTTATTATACCTTACAGTAACTAGACCTGATATCATGTTTAGTGTTGGACTATGCATTAGATTTCAATCTAATCCCAAGCAATCGCACTTAAAAGTTGTTAAAAGGATTTTTAGATATCTAAAAGGAACTCCTAGTCTAGGACTATGGTATACACATTCTAAAAACTTTGAATTACTTACTTATGCCGATGTTAATTTTGCTGGTTGTCAAATTGATAGAAAAAGCACATTCGAAAAATGTTAACTCTTAGGATATGCACTTGTTTCTTGGTCTTCCAAGAAACAAAACTCGATTACATTATCTACAATCGAAGCAGAATATATAGCAGTAGGTGCATGTTGTGCACAAATTATCTGGATGAAGAACACTTTAAAATATTATGGAATTCACTTGAAAAACATACCCATAAAATGTGATTACACTAGTGCAATATGTTTAACAAAAAATCTCATTCAACACTCTAGAACTAAACATATTGATATTAGGCATAATAAAATCATTTTATTAGAGATTGTGTTAATAATCATGACATACCTTTAGAATTTATTGATATAAAGCATCAATTAGCAGATATTTTTATAAAACCATTGAATGAGGAATAGTTTGATTTCATTATAAGAGAATTAGGCATGCTAAATCTTCTAAATGCATGAATTCCTTTTTCGAATTTCTCGATTCTTTATAACTTGAATTTTCTTTTTAAATCGAGATCACCTTTCTATTTACAAAAGAAGAGCCTTGATTCATGTATTTTTAAGAAAAGAGATTTGATTTATGAAGTTTTATTCATGGATTTTTTATCCTTCATTTGATGATCCTTTCCCATGAATTCATCCTCACTCTTTTCACGAAAGAAGAATTTTTATTCATGGACTTTTAATATGTGATGATCATTTGCAAGAATAGGGATTTGATTTTGTATGGATGTCTTGATCCTTTTAATGAATCATTTTTCTTTGCTAAAATAGAAGCTTGATTCAATGAAACTCATTTATTACATATTTGACTTGGTTCAAATCCTTTCATGAATTTGGTTCTTGATTTTTTTTTAGGAGAATGAATTCCTTCTTTACTCTTCTTCTTCTTATCTTTTTATGACAAAGGAAGAAAGAAACTTGCACATCTTAAGAAGAACCAAAATGCTCCTAAGCAAAAATGCTAGCTTCTCATTTTTCATACAAAGTTTTTGCTTAACTTCTCTTTTTTTCTAGCTTGGATAAATTGGTATAAAACTTACTTGACATGCTTTTAAACACTTGCATTGTTGAATGATTCTCCTTTTTGTTGATGACAATGGGGGAGAAATAATGATTGGTATCAAACTGTTGATTTAAGTATGAGAAATAATGAATGTTTGGTATCATGAAATGATAAATGATATTATAATCAAAATGTTCATTTAATGTATGAAGTTTTAACATCATGCATGTTATGGAAATGATGAATGTTGGGTATCATGAAATGATAAATGGTATCATGTTCAAAATATTAATTTAATGCATGAAGTGATAAATGCTTAAAACTTTAATGTCTTTGCATCATATATGATATGCCCAAAATGATGTATCATGAATACTTGAGTATCATGTATGATATGCCCATAATGATGATTGATTTATTTTTGATATCATGCATAAAGTAAGGATGAAATTGTTAGGATCAAGAACGGCACTAAGAGGGGGGGTGAATTAGTGCTGCGGAAAACTTTTCCGATTTCAAAAGTCTTTGTTTCAATTAAAACTGATTCTCATGAAAATTATTTCGATTCAATCCGTTTCGGAGAGAAATTGAACTAGAAAGCTTTTGTAAAAGTGCAAGAGAAGATTAAGGAGATTTGCAGTAATGTAAATTGCACAAATGAAAAGCAAACTAGAATTTAGAGTGGTTCGATCGATGTGACATACATCCACTTTCGGATTCCTCCTCTGTCGAGGTTACCGGCGTCCACTAAAGGTCTTTCTTCAATAGGTGAAAACCAAACACCTCTTTACAGTGCTTTCTCCTTTTCCCGGGTTTAGGAGATAACCCTTATAAGCCTCACTCCTCTTTCTTAGATGTTTACAAAGCTAAGAGAAAGAGGGGAGGACTCTTTCTAACTTTTACAACACTTAACACCCCAAAGATTCAAGAAGATGTTTAACACTTTCGTGCCCTTTCATGCAGAAAAGGGTAGGGTTTTTATAGGCCCCAATGGCTTCAAAATTGGAGCCAAAACATGTCACATCCCTGGATTTTGGTGTACTAGCGGTACCACCATCGTTATTGGGCGGTACTACCACCGCTGATCTAACACTATGTGGTATCATCGCTTGACAGGAGCGGTACAACTACTGGTAGCATTCACTACCAATGGTACCACCGCCCAGACAACCTGGGACACTGTCTCCAAGCGGTGCCACCGTCAGCCAAGTTTTCAGGTGCTAAATGGGTTGCTCAATTCAGCCCTATTAAGGGCCCAATTGGCCCCTAATTAAGTTAATGGGATTACCTCCTAATTCTAACTTAATTTATGATCTAAGTATGATCATTAAGACATAATCATAACACTTCTTGTTCCGATGTGTTAATTGCTCTTCCGACGAGCTTCCGGCAAACTTCCGGCAAACATCTGACGAACTCTCGGCAATGTTCCGGCGGACTCCTGGCAAGCTCTTGGACTTTATGACAATCTTCTTGGTAAGTTCTAACGAGCTTCTTTGGCAAGCTCTTGGACTTCTCGATTGGTTCCGTTAGAACTTCCGACGAACGTCCGGACTTTCGACGAATTCTCGAACTCCCAATGAGATCTCGATCTGGACTCCAGCACAACACCTGCTTTATATCTTACTGCTATTGTAGCTAATCCTGCATATTTTTCTCAACATATGGATTAGATCAAATAATTTACAATTGACTTCATCATCAAAATATGAGATTCAACAATCTCCCCCTTTTTTATGATGATGATTAATTGATGACGGAGTTAACCTTAACCCCCCTATCTATATGTCATACTTGAGAAAAGACATTCTTGAATTCAAGGCCTTTGAATTCAAGAAACAAACTGATAAGATAAGTTCATTAAACTTATCAATATGCACATCATGATTCCTATCATGATCTAACATTCTCAAAATACGATGCCAAGTATTTATCAAAATGATATCAAGACATGACATCCATTTTCAAGTATGATATTTCAAATATAAAAGATAGCAATTCATCATTCTATGGCAAGATATCAATTGTAAAATAGCAAGTTAGGCTTTAGATATCTGACCATACTAAAAGAAATTTATTAAGCAAACATTTTAAGTATATATGATAAAATACATTGCATACATTTGTCATCAATTTATCACATTTTGGTATTATTTCTCCCCCTTTGTCATCAACAAAAAAGGAGAATAATTCAATAATGCAAGTGTGGTAAAAAAAATTCAAGCAAGTTTCATACTCAAAAGTTCTCTTCATTAAATGTCATCAATATTAAAGCGATAGATTCCATCAACTTCTCCCCCTTTGTCATCACAATTTTGCATGAATAAGAGGAAAGAAGGTAAGGAGAGAATCCATTAAGAACTAAATTTGTGAAATGATTTGAATCAAGTCAAAAACGATAAATAAGTTTTCGTTAAAACATGCTTTCATTTTAACGAAGAGAAGGGATTCATGAAAAGGATCGAGATATCCATATGAAATCAAATCCCCAATCTTGCAAATAATTATCACACACGAAAATTCATCTTTCAAGGATTAAAATATCTATTGGAATTCATAAAATTCATCTTTCATGAGAAGAATAAGGAAGAATTCATGGGAGAGGAGCATCACATGAAGGAGAAATTCACAAATAAAACTTCATAGTGAGAATAACATTACATCAAATCAATTTCTCATTAAAAATTCATAAGAGTGAAATCCATGATAAATGCATTTGTCAATGACTTCCATGTATCAAACATCAAGATATTTAAATGCACAATCACTTTATGCATGATAAAATATTTTGGTATAGCCTTTCATCACTCTTTGCATGAAATATCATTATTATTACATTGTAGCATTCAAAAGTTCACAATATTAAGAATCCAATAATGCATCATTTGTATGATAAAGAGATCACAACATCATAAAATTTTTGGCACAGAGTTTTGACATCAAGGTAAGAGTTATAACATGTAAGGAAGCATTTTATTATCATGAAGCACACAACCTTATCATCATGTAAAATTCGCATCATAAGAGGAGAAGATTCATACTCAAACATTATGTAAAACTCGTATGAGAAAATGCATATGGCTCATTGCGCATACTATAAGATCATAATATAAATGAGTGATCCAAAGAATCAAGAAAGACCGAAAATAAAATTTAACAAATTCATGCATTCGAAAAAATTAACATTACTAATTCTCTTCTAATAAAATCAAATTGTTCTTCACTTAAAGACTTTGTAAAAATATCAGCTAATTGATATTTCATATCAATAAACTCTAAGATTACATCATGATTATTAACATGATCTCGTATAAAGTGATGCCTAATATCAATATATTTAGTTTTAGAGTGTTGAATGAGATTTTTTGTTAAACATATTGCGCTTTTGTTATCACATTTCATAGGAATATTTTTAAGATGAATCTTATAATCCTCTAAAGTATTTTTCATCCATACAACTTGTGCATAATATGTATTAGCTGTAATGTACTCAGCTTCAGTTGTAGATAGTGCAACCAAGTTTTGTTTCTTGGAAGACCAAGAAACAAGTGCGTGTCCTAAAAATTGACATGTTCCATATATGCTTTTTCTATCTAATCTATATCCAGCAAAATTCACATCAGCATAAGCAATTAGTTCAAAGTTCTCGGATTTTGGATACTATAATTCTATATTAGTGGTACCTTTAAGATATTTAAGAATTCTCTTAACTGCTTTAAGATAAGATATCTTAGGATTAGATTGAAACCTAGCACAATGTCCTACACTAAACATGATATCCGGTCTAGTTGCGGTGAGGTATAGTAAACTTCCTATCATACTCCTATAAGTTTTTTGATCAAAGCTTTCTCCACTTTCATCAATGTCTAACTTAGTGGAGATACTCATAGGAGAATTGATAGCCTTTGAACTATCCATGATCAAAGCTTTCTCCACTTTCATCAATGTCCAACTTAGTGGAGGTACTCATAGGAGTATTGATAATCTTTGAGCTATCCATATTAAACCTTTTTAGCAAATCTAAAACATATTTTGTTTAACTAAGAAAAATACCATTACTTAGTTATTTGATTTGTAAGCCTAAAAAGAAAGTTAATTCCCCCATCAAACTCATTTTAAATTCAAGACTCATACTTTTAACAAATGATTCACATAGAGATTCATTCATGGAATCAAAAATAATATCATCAACATAAATTTGAACAATAAAAAAATTATTTTCAAAAATTTTGATAAACAATGTAGTATTGACCTTGCCTTTAGTGAAATTATTTTTGATAAGAAATGAGCTAAGTCTCTCATACCAAGCCATTGGGTTTTGTTTAAATCCATAGAGAGCTTTAGTCAATTTAAACACATGATTAGGGAGATTATCATTCTCAAATCCGAGAGGTTGTTCAACATAAACTTCTTCGAAAATAAAGTCATTAAGAAAAGTACTTTTAACATCCATTTGAAATAACTTAAAATTATTACTACTAGCATAGGCAAGGAGCATTCTTATGGCTTCTAATCGTGCCATAGGAGTGAAGGTTTCTTCATAATCGATACCTTCTTCATAATTAAAACCCTTGGCCACTAATCTAGCCTTGTTACGAACCACAATACCAAATTCATCTTGCTTGTTTCTAAAGACCCATTTAGTACCAATAACTAAATGGTCATTTAGCCTAGGAACAGGCTTTCATACCTCATTTCTCTCAAATTGATTCAACTCTTCTTGCATTGCAATAACCCATAAATCATCTTTCAAAGCCTCGTCAATGCATTTAGATTCAATTTGGGAGAGAAAAGCGACGTTGGCACAAAAATTCTTAAGAGAAGAACGAGTTTGAACCCCTTTTGATGTGTCTCCTATGATTATCTCCTTAGGATGAGCATCTATATACTTCCATTCCTTAGGTAAAGATGTTTAGGAAGAAGATGCATCCAAGTTGCCAAATGGAGAAGGGGTTTCATTTAAATTCAAAGCATCAAAATCAACATTATCATCAAAATCATTTTTCTTGACTTCAGAAACTTCATTGAAAACAACATGAATAGACTCTTCTATAATTAAAGTTTTTTTGTTAAAGATATGAAATGCTTTAGAAATAAAAGAATAGCTAAGAAAAATTCCTTCATCGGATTTTACATCAAATTTTCCTAAAGGATCTTTTTTATTCAAGATAAAACACATACATTCAAAAACTTTAAAATATGAAACATTAGGTTTTTTGTTGTTCCATAACTCATAAGGAGTTTTGGTGAGTAATGGTCTTACTAGAACTCTATTCATGACATAGCATACGTATTTACGGCTTCGGCCCAAAAATATTTGGGTAAGCTATGTTCGTTTAACATGATTATAGCCATTTCTAGTAAGTTTCTATTTTTTTCTTTTTACTACTCTATTTTGTTGAGGATTTCTTGGAGTAGAGAAATTATGGTTGTATCCATTAGATTCATAAAATTCTTGGAAATCACGGTTTTGAAATTTACCACCGTGATCACTTCGAATTGATGAAATCATAAAACCCTTTTCATTTTGAACAAGTTTACAAAACTTAGAGAAATACCTAAAACAATCACTTTTATATGTAAAAAAGTAAGTCCATGCATATCTACTATAATCATCTACGATGACAAATGTGTATTTGCTACCTCCTAGGCTTGATGTAGCAATTGGTCCGAATAAGTCCATATGAATTAATTGCAATGGCCTAGAGGTGCTTATTTGGTTCTTTGGTTTGAAACTACTTTTTATTTGCTTTCCTAGTTGACATGCATCACACACATTGTCTTTGATGAACTTAATATGAGGAATTCCTCTCACAAGTTCTTTAGATGAAATTCGAGAGATTACTTTCATGCATGCATGACCTAACCTCCTATGCCAAAGCCAAACATCGTCATTCAAAGCCGAAAAATATATTTTATTATAAAGATTATTAATGTCGATAGTGTATACATTGTTTTATTTTAGAGCAATCATAGATGTGTTTTTGTATGGTTTTTCAATACTGCAAGCATTGGATTCAAATCTAATGATGTATCTTTTATCACATAATTGACTAATGCTCAAAAGATTATGCTTAAATCCATCAACTAACAATACATCTTCAATAGAAAAGGTGGATTTGTTACCTATGGTTCCTTTGCCAATGATTTTACCCTTATTGTTGTCTCTGAAGGTGACATATCCTTCGTTTATGCTAGTGAGCTTAAAGAATTGAGATGGATCTCTAGTCATATGCCTTGAGCATCCACTAACAAAGTACCATCTCTTTCTCCTAGCTTGTGATGGTAAACGTTTATACAAAAAATAATGATTTTTAGGTACCCATTTGACTTTGGGTGCCTCAAAAATCAATCGGCTTAACTTATCATTTTGCATAGAGTTCTTTACAGTTCCTTTAGGAACCTAAATCAATTTGTGTAGACTACATTTCTTAAATAGACAATGATAAGCTACATACCTAAATTTGTAACAAAAGTTGCATTTGTTTCGGGGTGAAACATACAAAGTAGGGCCTTTAACAAAGGTGATTGGATTTTGGTGAGAGCTACTCACAAATCCGATTCCACCTTTTCTATGAACGTGACCCTTGTTGGCAAGGATCATGTTCAATGACTTGCTACCAACCTCAAACTTTTCTAAGGTTTTTTTAAGTAGCAAGTTTTCCTTTTGAATCATTTCTAGTTCATCACATTTCGTATATGGAGCTAAACTATCATTGTGCTTAACTTTTAATCTATTGTAATCACTAACAAGAGAATCATTCTCCTTTTTTAACAATTTATAATTTTTACTAATTGATTTGCATTCATCAAATAAATCATTAAAGCATTTAATAGTTCATCAAAGGATAAATTTGCATCAAATGAACTTATTACCTCATTTTCAATAGCCATTAGTGCATAGTGAGCAACTTACTCAGTGTTGGTTGGCTCCTCTTCTTCGGATGAACTTGAGCCGTTTCATGTTGCTTTAAGAGTCTTCTTCTTCTTTGGTTGTTTCTTCTTTGCTTGGAGACATTCGCTCTTGTAATAAATTTATTTCTTTTAATAAATTTTTTGAATTTGTTAAGAGTGCCAAGTCTTCATCAAAGTCCTCATCACTTAAATTTTCTTTCAAGTGGTCTTCTTGAGTTCTTAGAGCCATGTCCTTCCTGTTCTTTAGAAGGTTATTCTCAAGCTCTTCATGAGCATTACAAGTCATCTCATAGGTCATTAGTGACCCGATTAGTTCTTCAAGAGGAAAGTTATTTAGGACTTTGGGCTCTTGAATGGCCATGACTTTAGGGTCCCAACTCTTTGGAAGGGATCTTAAAATTTTATTAACAAGTTCAAAATCTGAGAAACTTTTACCAAGTCCTTTTAGACCATTGACAACATCCATAAATCAAGTGTACATGTCTCCAATTGTCTCACTCGGTTTCATCCAAAACAACTCATAAGTGTGCACTAAAAGATTAATTTTCGATTCCTTCACTCTACCAGTGCCTTCATGAGTCACTTCGAGTTTATGCCAAATGTCAAAAGTAGTTTCACAAATAGATACACGATTGAACTCGTTTTTGTCTAAAGCACAAAACAAGGCATTCATAGCGTTTAAAGCGAAAGTCTTCTTCTCTAATTCATTCCAATCGTTCATTGGAAGAGAACTTTTAAAACCCATTTTCTATAATATTTCATAATTCAAAATCCATTGAAATTGGGAAGATCCTCATTCTAGTCTTCCAATATTTGTAATACATCCCATTGGACTTGGGCGGATGTATAATTGAATGACCCTCTTGGTTGCCGACAAATGTCATCTCTCTTGGGTTTGAAACCAAATGAGAGTGAACCTTGCTCTGATACCAATTGTTAGGATCAAGAGCAGCACTAAGAGGGGGGGGTGAATTAGTGCAGTAAAAAACTTTCCTAATTTCAAAAGTCTTTGTTTCAATTAAAATCGATTCCCATGAGAATCATTTCGATTCAATCCGTTTCGGAGAGAAATTGAACTAGAAAGCTTTCGTAAAATTGTAAAAGAAGATTAAGGAGATTTGTAGTAATGTAAATTGCACAAATGAAAAGTAAACTAGAATTTAGAGTGGTTCGATCGATGTGACCTACATCCACTTTCGGATTCCTCCTCCGTCGAGGTCACCGGCATCCACTAAAGGCTTTCCTTCAATAGGTGAAGATAAAACACCTCTTTACAGCGCTTTCTCCTTTTTCCCGGGTTTAGGAGATAACCCTTATAAGCCTCACTCCTCTTTCATGGATGTTTACAAAGCTAAGAGAGGGAGGGGAGGACTCTTTCTAACTTTTACAACACTTAACACCCCAAAGATTCAAGAAGATATTTAATACTTTCATGACCTTTCATGCAGAAAAGGGTGGAGTTTTTATAAGCCCCAATGGCTTTAAAATTGGAGCAAAAAAATGTTATATCCCCGGATTTTGGGGTACTGGATATACCACCATCGTTATTGGGCGGTACTACTACCGCTGGTCTGACACTGGGTGGTACCACCGCTTGATAGGGGCAGTACCACAGCTGGCAGCATTCACTACCGGTGGTACCACCGCTTAGACGACCTGGGACACTATCTCCCAAGTGGTGCCACCGTTGGCTGTGGCAGTGCCACCACCAGCCAAGTTTTCAAGTGCTGAATGGGCTGCTCAATTCGGCCCAATTCAGCCCTATTAAAGGCCCAGTTGGCCCCTAATTAAGTTTGTGAGATTATCTCTCAATCCTAACTTAATTTGTGATCTAACTATGATAATTAAGACATAATAACACTTCTTGTTCCGGTGCGTCAATTACTCTTCCAGCGAGCTTCCGGCGAACATCCGATGAACTCTTAGTAATGTTCCAACGGACTCCCGATAAGCTCCTTGACTTTACAATAATCTTCTTGGCGAGTTCCGACGAGCTTCTTTGGCAAGCTCCTAGACTTATCGGTTGGTTCCAGTAGAATTTCTGACGAATGTTTGGACTTCCGACGAACTCTTGAACTCCCAATGAGATCTCGATCTCGACTCTAGCACAACACTTTCTTTATATCTTACTACTATCGTAGTTAATCCTGCACACTTTTCTCAACATATAGATAAGATCAAACAATTTACAATTGACTTCATCATCAAAATATGAGATTCAACAGAAATGTAATGTTTTGAAATTGTGCATATTTTAATTTGAAACTATAATGATACACAAACATATTGAAATTTTGATATGATATATTGCATTTGATCACTATGATCGATAATGTTTAACTTGAATTCAAAGGTTGTGATTCCTTTTGAATTCAAGTTTGCTTTATCTCAATGTGGCATATAGATAGGGGGGATTAAGGTTAACTCCATCATCAATTGGTTATCATCAAAAAGGGAGAGATTATTGAATCTTGGATTTTGATGATGAAATCAATTGATAAAATATATAATACAAATGTTGAGATAAGTGTTACAGGATAAACTACGATAATGGATAAGGCATAAAGTAGATATTAGGTCGGAGTCAAAGATCGGATGATATGTCAAAGGCTCGAACGATGTGCCGGAAGCTAACCGAGAGTTTATTGGGAGTTCGTTGCGAGTTTATTAGGAGTTCGTCAAAAGCTCACCAAGAGTTCATCGGGAGTTCGCTGAGAGTTCGTCGGGAGTTCGCTGAGAGTTCGTTAGGAGTTCGCTAAAAGCATGCTAAAAAGTTTACCAAAAGTTTGTCAAGACTTCACCAAAAGAATGATTGACATACTGGACAAAGATTGCTTAGTTAATACCTTAATTGTCATAGTTAGAACCAAGATTAAGTTAGGATTGAGAGGTAATCCCACTAACTCAGTTAAGGGCCAACTGAGCTTAAAACTAGATTGAGTTAGGTCGAATGGAAGGCCCACTTGGCCACTTGGAGCCTTGCTAGGCGGTGGCACTACCTAGGGTGGGCGATGGAGCTGCTTGAGGCTCAGCCTCCGAACTGGTCTGGGCGGTTGGGCAGTGGTACCACTGGTAGTTAATGTTTACAGGTGGTGGTACCGTCCTATATGGTGGTGGTACCACCAGAGCCTAGTCTACGATGCTCTGTCAAGTGGTAGTACCGCCAAACTAGGTGATGGTATCGCCAAGTGTCAAAGTACCTAGCGGTGGTACCACCCAGTAATGGAGGTGGCACCACCAGTACCTCAGAAATCCGGGATGAGACACTTTTGGCTCTGATTTTGAAGCCATTGGGGCCTATAAATATCACACTCCTTTATGTATAAAAGGGTAACAAAAGAGTAGAAAAGTATAAAAAAATCTTTAAATGTTAGGGTGTAAAAGTATTGTAAAAGTACTAAGGGTCCTCCTCCTCTTTCTTCACCTTTATAATCATTAGAGAAGAGGTATGAGGCTTATAAGGATTGTCTCCTAAACCCGTGAAAAGGAGAAAAGCTTTATAAGAAGGTGGTTGGTCTTCGCCTATTGAAGGAAGACTAGTAGTGAATGCTGGTGACCTCGACGGAGGAGGAATCGATAATGGATGTAGGTCACAACGACCGAACCACTATAAATTCAATGTGTTCTTTTCTTACTACTTTCTTTCATTACTTATCTGCACTCTATGCTTTACATTTACTCTAAGTTATTACTTTCATTACTTTCCGATATAGGCTTTGACGAAATAATTTTGTCAAATGAAACTTTCCAAATCAATATAATTTTTATCGCTGCACTAATTCACCCCCCACCCCCCCCTCTTAGTGCCAATTGATCCTAACACGATCGTCGTGACCTATGTCCACTCTTGATTCCTCTTTCATTGAGGCCACTAGCTTCCACTAACGATCTTCTTTCAATGGGTGAAGATCAACTACCCTCTTACAACTCTTTTCGCCTTTTGACAGGCTCAGGAGAGAAACTTTATACCTCCTTTTTATAAGGTAACCCTTACACACCTCTCTTAGATCAACTTATAAGCTCAAAGAGGAGGCAACTCAACATTTTGGTAGAGTTTTTTTTCTAGTTTTTTCCTTAAGAATTCTTGCTCCTTTCATGTTACCCAAGTGGGGTATTTATAGACCCTAAATTATTTCAAAAATAGAGCTAAAAATTTAAATTTTTGGGTCTTCCAAGTATAGGTGGTACCATCGCCTACCAGTCTGACACTAGGTGGTACAACCACTTAGTCTAGCGGTACTATCACCTGACACGCCGACACTAGGCAATACCACCACCTAGTTTGGTGGTTTCACTGTCTGACAGTATGAAAAAGTGTGTTCTTAAGTTTTTCAACTCATAGGTAATTCCACTACTAGTTTAGCTGTGCCACTACCTAACCCAATTTTTGGGTCACTAAATGGGCCTCCCAATGAGCCCAACTCAACTCTAGATCAAGTCCAATGAGTCCTTAATTGAGTTAGCATGATTACACCTAAAACTAACTCAATTTACAACCTAAACTACTTCGATCTAGATAAATTATTATAAAGCATAAATCCTTTGTTGTCCGGTATGTAATTGGTTCATCCAACGCTTCGTCTGACCCTTCGGTGCATCATCCTCTCTTTTGGTATATTACCCAATCGACATATTTAACTCCCATAACATCCGATCTCCTTAGTATAATGTTCGATCCTTTTGGCCTAATACCCAAACTCATGGCACGAAGTTCTTCTACTAGCACATCGACTAGTTCTCCAGCCCGACATCCAATCCTTTGACATGTTTTACTCCGGCCCAACTTTTGGTTCTTCTTGCTACAATCAATTTGTCTTTCTACAATCAAAGATAGTCTTGCATTATTCAAACGCTTATTAGATCATAATTTTATTAATTGATTTCATTGTTAAATTCATAATTTCAATCATGAATTATATGCAATACGTCATATCATTACTTACATCATCATCATAAGTTGAAGTATTGCATGCATAATTCTAGACCATCATACATAATAAAATTTCATCATACTATGCATAATCATCATCATACTTGTTGAATCTCGTATTTTGATGATGAAACTACTTGATATATGTTTATGATTTAATCTGCGTTTTGAGTGACGCAGGATGCTTTGATCAGGATGAGACAATTAAAGCAGGAAAATCATGTTGTGCCGGAGGAACATGTCAGAAGATTGGACGTCGGGCCGGTAGATCGGTCGACGTATCGACAGAAGGCTTCGGGCAGTGGACTCGGGCATCGGGCCAAGAAGAGCGGTTATTGTGCCAAGGATATCGGAGTTGCGGAGTCAACTGGCCGATTGGGCAATAGGCCGCAGGAGAGGACGATGCGCCGAAGAATCAGACGAAGCGTCGAGGGACCAATGACATGCCGGACAACTTGGTTAATTGCTTAGGATTAATTGTCTCGATCGAAGTTTTGCTTTAATTGTGCAGGATTAGCTATGATAACGATGAAGACATAAAGCGAAACAAAGTGTCGGAGTCAAGCGCGAAGGATTTGTTGCAAGTTCGAGAGTTCGACGGAAGTCCGAAGGTTCGTCGGGAATGCTACCGGAACTAGCCGAGAATGAGTTGGGAGCTTGCCGAAGGGTTTTTCGGAAGCTCGCCGGAAGGTTCGTTGGGAGTTCGCGGAGCTCGCCGAAAAAGATCGGAGCTTGCCGAAGAAGCTCGTTGGAACTCGCTAAGAACAAATCGTGAAGTCTAGGAGCTTGCCGGGAGTCCGTAGAATGGTTTCCGAGAGTTCATCGAAAGACCGTCGGAAGTTTGCCGAAAGCTCGCCAGAAGAAGTCTTGACTTGCGGACTTTGTAATAGCTTATAAAATGTCTTTAAAATCATAGTTAGCACATTAATTAGGGTTAGGATTAGGTGTTAATCCTATAACCCAAGTAGGGGCCAATTAGGCCCAAGTTCGGACTGGTTTGGGCCAAGTTTGGAGCCAAACCAAGTGAGCTGAAATAGTGAAAGAGGTGGCACCGCCCCAGCCAGGAGGTAGCACCGCCCAGGCTATGTCTCCCAGCGAGACTGGGAGGTGCAACCGCCCCAGCCAGGAGGTGGCACCGCCTGGGGCTCAGTCTTCGAGCAAGACTGGGCGGTGCAACCTCCCTGACAGAGAGGTGGCACCGCCTGAGCTTGGTCTTCGAGCTCTGCTAGGCGGTGCAACCTCTCCAGTCAGGAGGTACAACCGCCTGATCTCGGAATTCCGGGATTTGATCGTTTTGAGCTCCAAATTTGAATTGGGTTGGGGCCTATAAATACCCCACCCATTCAGCACTGAGATAGCAAGAACTTACCCGAAATCTTGATCTTTTCAATGGTTCTTAGAGCTCAAAACTGCTAGTTTTCCTCCTCCTTCTGTTCTTCAAGTTTGAGTTGTAAAGAGAGGAGAGAAAACATCTGTAAGGGTTGTCTCCTAAGCCCGTCAAAAGGAGTGAATCTGTAAGAGGGTAGTTGGCCTACGCCTATTGAAGGAAGGCCTCTAGTTGACGTCGGTAACCTCATCAGTGGAGGAAGCCAAAAGTGGAGTAGGTCAAGACTGACCGAACCACTCTAAATCTCTGGTTTGCGTTTATTTTGAGCACTTTATCATTACTGCAAACCTCCTACATAGCTACTGCTCTCTGCGCTTTTACGAACGAGTTCTGTGCAGTTTACGTTCACGTCTTAATTCCATTTACAAACTGCAAACTGCTCTCTGCGCTTTTACGAACGAATTCTGTGCAGTTTATGTTTACGTCTTGATTCCATCTACAAACTGCAAACTGTCTCTCTGCGCTTTTACGAATGAGTTCTGTGCAGTTTACGTTTACGTCTTGATTTCACTTACAACTGCAAACTGTCTTCTGCGCTTTTTTTTACGGACAAGGTTCTGTGCAGTTTACGTTTACGTCTTGAGTTCATTTACAACTGCAAACTGTCTTCTGCGCTTTTACGAACAAGGTTCTGTGCAGTTTACGTTTACGTCTTGATTTCATTTAGAACTGCAAACTGCGTATAGACGTAAACTGCGCTTAGACGCAAACTGCGTTTAGACGCAAACTGCGTTTAGACGTAAACTGCGTTTAGACGTAAACTGCGCTTAGACGCAAACTATGTTTAGACGCAAACTGCGCTTAGACGCAAATTGTGTTTAGACGCAAACTGTGTTTAGACGCAAACTGCGCTTAGACACAATCTGCGCTTAGACGCAAACTGCACTTAGATACAAACTGTGAATCAGCTTTTGCATCATAATAGTTTCTATCGAACGAACGCAGCTTTCGGTTTTAATCGCTGTAAAATTTCTGCTGCACTAATTCACCCCCCCCTCTTAGTGTTCTCGATCCTAACAATTGGTATCAGAGCGGGGTATTTCTCATTTCGGATTTACACCCGAGAGAAATGGCTCTTCAAGAGGGCTTTTCGGTCTTTCGTCCACTGTTCTTTAACGGATTGGACTACACTTATTGGAAAACTCGAATGAGAGTTTTCTTGATTTCTCTAAATCTGGATTTATGGAATATCGTTGAAAATGGTTTTCAACTTCCCTCTAAACCGATGAACGAATGGTCGGATTTGGAGAAGAAGTATTTTTCTTTAAACGCAAAGGCTATGAATGCCTTATTTTGCGCTTTGGACAAAAATGAGTTCAATCGGGTTTCTTTGTGCGAAACGACTTTCGATATTTGGCGCACTCTTGAAATCACGCACGAGGGAACTAGTAGAGTCAAAGACTCGAAAGTTAATATTTTACTGCATGATTTCGAGCTTTTTCATATGAAACCAAGCGAAACCATTGTTGACATGTACACCCGTTTTACGGATGTCGTCAATGGTTTAAATTCACTTGGTAAAAGCTTTTCGGATTTTGAACTCGTTAACAAAGTTTTGCGCTCACTTTCTAAAACTTGGGATTCAAAAGTAACTGCTATTCAAGAATCGAAAAACTTGAACCAATTTCCACTTGAAGAACTAATTGGTTCATTGATCACATATGAAATGACGTGCAATGCACGTGAAGAACTTGAGAACCACCTTCCAAAGAACAGGAAGGATTTGAGACATAGAACATTTGAAGACCACTCGAGCATAAGCTCAAGTGATGGTGAACTTAAACTACAAATAAAACAAAAATTAAAAAGTAAAAAGAATGGAACTACTTGCTTTGAACGCAAGAAGAAGAACAAAAATTGGGATGAATCGAGCTCCTTTGAAGACGAGGAGAAAATCAACAAAGGCAAGGTGGCAAACTACGCCTTTACGCCTTTCGACGCTGAGGTAATCAAAATGCCTTTAATTTACTTCGAAATTACATGATGTTTTAAATGATGCATTTTTCTTTTTCTTTAAATTTTCTTGAAAATTACATTTTTAATTTAATAATGAAAATGCAAAAATATGATCATGCTTGTAATTTTGAAAATGATAATGAAAATTGCATGTCTTATGTTAATGCAAGATAGAAATCTAATGATTGTACACCTAGTGAGATTAAATCTTATTTATGTGCTTGAGAAGCAAGAATGTATATTTTGATGATTTTCATATTGCTTTTCAATGACGATACATGGCTTTTGTCTGGAAGGCTTGATATTTTTCATTGTCTTTGTTTGTTAAATATGATGTATGATTTTGACATAAGAATAAAGATTTGAGATTTTAAAGTTATACATGATGATTTTTGTGATTGATGGTTTTATGATGAAATCCATTTCACGATCCTAAACGTTGATGCATGTTTTCATTTGACATAAATGAAAAGGCATGCTAACATGAAATCGATCACTTAAGATGAAACACTTAAAAAAGGGGGAGAAATATATGAATTGATGCTATAAACACTATGCTATGATTATCCCATGCTTGCATCACCAAGAAATATATGATTGCTATCATTGCTATATGCCCTGTATCAAGATATCAAACAAAATCTTGCTTCATAGTTTTACGCATTGATATCTTACCATATGATGAAATGCTACAATTGATGAACACTTGAAATGTAATCCACTATCTTATTGATTTTTCAATAAATCTATGCTTGTCATACATGAATTTATTGAATATAATTTTGAGGATGATTTCAGATTTGACAAATGCTTGATTCGTATTTACGACATAAGATACACTTTAAATATGAATCATGCATCAATCATGTTAAATGCTTCAATCATTTTCTATCTCTAGAGTTCTCGATTTTGATAAAATACAAGTGATAAATTCATTTATGATATCTTGTAAATCACTTGAATTATGAATGAGTTTTTTATGATGTGTTAAAAGAATCACTTAAAAAGAAAATGCTTTTCCCATCTTATCGAGATTAATAATTTCATAATATTGTGTGAATCTCGAAATTGATTTTGATGAAATAGTAATAACGTTATTCATGTTATGAATCTCAAAAATGATAATATGCTTCATGTGATAATATGAATACACGAAACACTTATGATATGATTTTTATACAATTCCGTGTATTCATAAAATATTTATCTCCTCATCCAATAACTTTTCTTGATATTCCTTATGAGATGAAATGAAATAATGCATGAAATACAAATGAGGAGTTATTGATCATGCATGGTAGGATATAATTTGACAAAATTGATACCATCATGATATGAAACATTTATGATTTGCAATTATGCATACAATACTTGTGCTTTCTAATTATGATGTGATGTATTGCAAATGATGTAAATCATGATGAGTGCTAAGTTACACATTTTGAGAAGAAATTGCTATATTGAAACATTAATGTAATTATGAATGATGATATGATATTATGCATGTAATACTTCAACTTATGATAATGCAATGATAAAATATTCATGATGAAAAATTATCTTGACATTCATAACTTGATTATTCATCCTTTGTCATGATTTTGAAATCGTTGTAAAAGGAAAAAGAACTACAAAACTGTATTCTTCCTTTCTTTTTGACAATGACAAAGGGGGAGATAGCTAGCTTGCACAAGTCAAGAAGATGCAAAAACTTGATTGCTAGCTTGCCTATCTTAAGTAGCAAAGATTGCTAACTTGCTTATTTCAAGAAGCAAAAGTTGTCTTCTTGAACATCACCATCTTGAATATCTCAAGAAGCAAGACTTGCAACCTGCACATTACAATAGGAAGCAATAATCATGAGCCTACACAAGAAAGTTATCTTGCATTTGCTTTCGAAGTTTTTGCTAACTTGTATATCGTAAAAAATTGCTAGCTTGTAGTCTAAAGAGAAGCAAAAAGTTGCTATCTCAAAAGAAGCAAAGGTGCTATCTTGCCTATCTCAAGAAGCAAAACATGCTAACTTGCGCATCTAGCAAAGTGGACAAAATTTTCATATTTCAAGAAGCAAGAGTTGCCTTCTTGAACATCTCTAATTTGCTATCTTGCATGATGTAGAACTTGCTATCTTGAACATCTCTAATTTTCATACCAAGTGCTATCTTGTATGCTATAAAACTTGCATATCTAAAACTTGATAGCTTGAATATTCTAAGCATGATTCAAAACTTGCTATATTTTCTAGCAAAATTGCATGATGATAAAACTTGATAATATGTTTTTCATGCAATGAGTTGAACCAATATCACAAACACTTGATTGTGATACTTCTCCTTTTTGTTGATGATAAAGGGGGAGAAGTATGTTGATGAAAGTATGTTGATGACATGACATGTGATGCATAAGTTTATGCATATGTTCATGATAACGTGTTGCAAGTATTTATGATGAATATTGCAATGACTTGAATTCAGTTTGAATTCAAGTTTCTATCAATATGGCATATTGATAGGGGGAGTTTGTTTAAACTCCGGGAGTTAAGTTTAACTCCGTCATCAAGTAGTTGTCATCATCAAAAAGGGGGAGATTGTTGAATCTCGTATTTTGATGATGAAACTACTTGATATATGTTTATGATTTAATCTGCGTTTTGAGTGACGCAGGATGCTTTGATCAGGATGAGACAATTAAAGCAGGAAAATCATGTTGTGCCGGAGGAACATGTCAGAAGATTGGACGTCGGGCCGGTAGATCGGTCGACGTATCGACAGAAGGCTTCGGGCAGTGGACTCGGGCATCGGGCCAAGAAGAGCGGTTATTGTGCCAAGGATATCGGAGTTGCGGAGTCAACTAGCCGATTGGGCAATAGGCCGCAGGAGAGGACGATGCGCCGAAGAATCAGACGAAGCGTCGAGGGACCAATGACATGCCGGACAACTTGGTTAATTGCTTAGGATTAATTGTCTCGATCGAAGTTTTGCTTTAATTGTGCAGGATTAGCTATGATAACGATGAAGACATAAAGCGAAATAAAGTGTCGGAGTCAAGCGCGAAGGATTTGTTGTAAGTTCGAGAGTTCGACGGAAGTCCGAAGGTTCGTCGGGAATGCTACCGGAACTAGTCGAGAATGAGTTGGGAGCTTGCCGAAGGGTTTTTCGGAAGCTCGCCGGAAGGTTCGTTGGGAGTTCGCGGAGCTCGCCGAAAAAGATCGGAGCTTGCCGAAGAAGCTCGTTGGAACTCGCTAAGAACAAATCGTGAAGTCTAGGAGCTTGCCGGGAGTCCGTAGAATGGTTTCCGAGAGTTCATCGAAAGACCGCCGGAAGTTTGCCGAAAGCTCGCCAGAAGAAGTCTTGACTTGCGGACTTTGTAATAGCTTATAAAATGTCTTTAAAATCATAGTTAGCACATTAATTAGGGTTAGGATTAGGTGTTAATCCTATAACCCAAGTAGGGGCCAATTAGGCCCAAGTTCGGACTGGTTTGGGCCAAGTTTGGAGCCAAACCAAGTGAGCTGAAATAGTGAAAGAGGTGGCACCGCCCCAGCCAGGAGGTAGCACCGCCCAGGCTATGTCTCCCAGTGAGACTAGGAGGTGCAACCGCCCCAGCCAGGAGGTGGCACCGCTTGGGGCTCAGTCTTCGAGCAAGACTGGGCGGTGCAACCTCCCTGACAGAGAGGTGGCACCGCCTGAGCTCGGTCTTCGAGCTCTGCCAGGCGGTGCAACCTCTCCAGTCAGGAGGTGCAACCGCCTGATCCCGGAATTCCGGGATTTGATCGTTTTGAGCTCCAAATTTGAATTAGGTTGGGGCCTATAAATACCCCACCCATTCAGCACTGAGATAGCAAGAACTTACCCGAAATCTTGATCTTTTCAGTGGTTCTTAGAGCTCAAAACTGCTAGTTTTCCTCCTCCTTCTGTTCTTCAAGTTTGAGTTGTAAAGAGAGGAGAGAAAACATCTGTAAGGGTTGTCTCCTAAGCCCGTCAAAAGGAGTGAATCTGTAAGAGGGTAGTTGGCCTTCGCCTATTGAAGGAAGGCCTCTAGTTGACGTCGGTAACCTCATCGGTGGAGGAAGCCAAAAGTGGAGTAGGTCAAGACTGACCGAACCACTCTAAATCTCTGGTTTGCGTTTATTTTGAGCACTTTATCATTACTGCAAACCTCCTACATAGCTACTGCTCTCTGCGCTTTTACGAACGAGTTCTGTGCAGTTTACGTTCACGTCTTAATTCCATTTACAAACTGCAAACTGCTCTCTGCGCTTTTACGAACGAATTCTGTGCAGTTTACGTTTACGTCTTGATTCCATCTACAAACTGCAAACTGTCTCTCTGCGCTTTTACGAATGAGTTCTGTGCAGTTTACGTTTACGTCTTGATTTCACTTACAACTGCAAACTGTCTTCTGCGCTTTTTTTTACGGACAAGGTTCTGTGCAGTTTACGTTTACGTCTTGATTTCATTTACAACTGCAAACTGTCTTCTGCGCTTTTACGAACAAGGTTCTGTGCAGTTTACGTTTACGTCTTGATTTCATTTAGAACTACAAACTGCGTATAGACGTAAACTGCGCTTAGACGCAAACTGCGTTTAGACGCAAACTGCGTTTAGACGTAAACTGCGTTTAAACGTAAACTGCGCTTAGACGCAAACTGTGTTTAGACGCAAACTGCGCTTAGACGCAAACTGTGTTTAGACGCAAACTGTGTTTAGATGCAAACTGCGCTTAGACACAATCTGCGCTTAGACGCAAACTGCACTTAGATACAAACTGTGAATCAGCTTTTGCATCATAATAGTTTCTATCGAACGAACGCAGCTTTCAGTTTTAATCGCTGTAAAATTTCCGCTGCACTATTTCACCCCCCCCTCTTAGTGCTCTCGATCCTAACAATACTTTCTCCCCCTTTGTTATCAACAAAAAAAGAAGTGCAA
Organism: Musa acuminata AAA Group; assembly: GCF_036884655.1. NCBI lineage: Eukaryota > Viridiplantae > Streptophyta > Magnoliopsida > Zingiberales > Musaceae > Musa > Musa acuminata. Next base: position 36,484,015 of record NC_088338.1, read on the forward strand.
CTAGCAAGTTTTTAAGATATGCAAGCTAGTAATTTAGTAAATTTTTCATCACTTAAGAATATGTAAGCTAGTAAGTTGGCAAGTTTTACTTCTCTTTGAAGTATGAAAGCTAGCAAGTTTTGCTTTTCTTGAGATGAGCAAGATAGCATTTTTGCTTCTCTTAAGATGTGCAAGTAAGCAATTTTTGCTTTTCTTAAGCTAACAATTTTTTACTTCCTTTGTAATGTGCAATCTAGCAAGTTTTTTCTCTTTGAAATATGCAAGCTAGGAATTTTGTTTTTCTTTATGATGCACAAGCTAGTAATTTTTGCCTCTTTTGCAATGTTCAAGTTAGCAAGTTTTCTCTCATTGAAGTGTGCAAGCTAGCAATTTTGCTTTTCTTTGCAATGTGCAAGCTAGCAAATTTGCTTTTCTTTACAATGTTCAAGCAAGACTTTCTCCCCCTTTGTCATTGTCAAAAAGAAGGGAATAATACAATGTTGTAAATTTTTTCTCTTTATATCAGTTTTTAAATATGACATAATGTATACAAGCATAAATATAAAAGAATTGTATATATGAAAATCATGATATGAAAGATATTAATATCAAAGATCACGAAAGATCAAGTTCTGATTCATTTTGACATATCTCTTCTTTTATAAATAGTAAAAAGAAATCTTATGAGATCAAATAATAGGTGATTTTCAAAGGAAATCTTAAGTCATGAATTTTGATAAATCAAGAGAAAAATCATGATTCATAAATATTCTCATTAGCAAGAAGCATAGGAGATAAAAGATCTTGATTCATATATAATAAATCTCATGTTATAATTCTGAAAAATCAAAAGAGAAATCATGATTCGGATAAAACTCATTCAAATTCAAATCATCAAATTATCAAAATTACTTTCATAGTTTAAGAGATTCAAAATAACATACATAGATTCATCACTCTCTAAGGATCTCTTGTTGAAAAAAAATCGAAAAGCTTTAGAGAAATTTTCAACAAAAATGCATTCCCCCTTTTTTTTGTTTTAATTTATGTGATTAATTTCTTATAAGCATGCCCTAGCATTGCATCATCGTTTGAAAATAAAAAATAAGTTTCATCACAATCATCAAGATCAATAATATAACACATTAAAACATCTTCAATCAAAATTTTGATTTGTTAATAATCATTTTAATTCTAATGATCTTTATTATTATTTATTGTAGTAATATATTTTTCTTCTTAAGTGAATCTAACTCTTCATACTTAGTGCAAAGAGTTAACATGCAATTGTCATGCTCATTTTTTAAATTTTTTTATTTTTTAAAATCATTAGAAAGAGAAGGATGATTCTTCCTTTTTTTATAGTTTATATTTCTTACTAACTAATTTAATAATAACTCATAAAATGCATTAAGTAATTTCATAGTATGGTAAAGGGGTTTTGGTTGAGTCACTTACTATTGAATCTCAAATTTTAATGATGAAGTCAATTGTAATTTGTTTGATCTAATCTATATGTTAAGAAAAGTGTGTAGGATTAACTACGATAGCAGTAAGATAGAAAGCAGGTGTTATGTCAGAGTCAAGTTCGAGATCATGTTGGGAGTTCGAGAGTTCATCGGAAGTCCGGACATTCATCGGAAGTTCTACGGGAACCAACCGAGAAGTCTAGGAGCTTACCATAGAAGCTCGTCGGAACTCACCAAGAAGATCGTCACAAAGTCCAAGAGCTTGTCGAGAGTTCGCCGAAGCATTGCCGAGAGTTCGTTAGATGTTCGCCGGAAGTACGTCGGAAGCTCGCCGGAAGAGCGATTGACTCATCGGAACATGAAATGCAGTAATCATGTCTTAATTATGGTAGTTAGAGTGTAAATTAAGTTAGGATTGAGAGGTAATCTCACTAACTTAATTAGGGGCCAATTGGGCCCTAAGATGGGTTGGTTTGGGCCGGATTCAAGGCCCAACCAGGACACAAAATTTTTGGCCGACGGTGGCACCGCTTGGGAGACTCGGTCTCCCAGGAATTATGGGTGGTGGCACCGCCCCTGTCAGGTGGTAGTACCGCCGGTAGTTATTGCTTCCAGCGGTGGTACCGCCCCTATCAGGCGGTGGTACTGTTAGAGCTCGGTCTTCGAGCTCTGTCAAGCAGTGGTACTGCCCAGACTGAGTGGTAGTACCGCCTAGTGTTAGGTGTCAGGTGGTAGTACCATCCAGTAATGGCGGTGGTACCGCAGGACCCTGAAAATTCGGGATTACACACTTTTAGGCTCTATTTTTGAAGTCATTGTGGCCTATAAAAACCCTACCCTTTCCTGCATGAAAGGGTGCGAAACCTATTAGCAAATCTTGAGTTCTTGAGCCTTAAAGTGTTGTAAAAGTTAAAGTTCTCTTCCTTCATCTCTTAGCCTTGTAACCATCCAAGAAAGAGAAGTGAAACTTGTAAGGGTTGTCTCCTAAACCCGACAAAAGGAGAAAAGCTGTAAAAGGTGGTTGGCCTTCGCCTATTGAAGGAAGGCCTCTAGTGGACGCTGGTGACCTCGTCAGAGGAGGAAGCCAAAAGTGGATGTAGGTCACGTTGACCGAACCACTCTAAAACTCGATTTACATTTACTTTGAGCAACTTTCTTTTATAGCAAACTGACTCTCCTCCTTACTGTTCTTTAACTACGCCTACATACGCTCTCACGTAAACATGTTCCAAGATCAGCTTTTATTGTACGAAGACTTTACTAAACCAATGCTTTTTATTTGTGCAATTTACATTACTGCAAATCACCTTAGTCTTCTCTTGCACATTCACGAAAGCTTTCAAGTTCAAATTCTTTCCAAAATGGATTGAATCGAAATCATTCTCATCGGAATTAGTTTTAATCGAAACAAGTTTTTTTGAAATAACGAAAGTTATCTGCTACACTAATTCACCGCCCCCCCCGCCCCCCCCCCTAGTGTCGCTCTTGATCCTAACAATTGATATCAGAGCAAAGTTCACTCTCAGTTGGTTTTAAACCCAAGAGAGATAGCATTTGCCGGCAACCAAGAGGGTCATTCATTTATACATCCGCCCATGTTCAATAGGTCGGATTACATATATTGGAAGACTAGAATGAGGATCTTCCTAATTTCAATAGATTTTGAGCTTTGGAACATTATCGAAAACGATTTTCAAAAATCTTCTCTTCCAATGAACGATTGGAATGAGTTGGAGAAGAAGACTTTTACTTTAAATGCCAAGGCTATGAATGCCTTGTTTTGTGTATTAGATAAAAACGAGTTTAATCGAGTGTCGATTTATGAAACGACTTTTGATATTTAGCACACACTCGAAGTGACTCATGAAGGCACTAGTAGAGTGAAGGAGTCAAAAATTAATCTTTTAGTTCATTCTTATGAGTTATTTCGAATGAAACCGAGTGAGACCATTGGAGACATGTACACCCGATTTACGGATGTCGTCAATGGTCTAAAAGGACTTGGTAAAAGTTTTTTGAATTTTAAACTCATTAATAAAGTTTTAAGATCCCTTCCAAAGAGTTGGGACCCTAAAGTCATGGTTATTCAAGAGGCCAAAGATTTAAATAATTTTTCTCTTGAAGAACTAATTAGGTCACTAATGACCTATGAAATGACACGCAAAGCTCATGAAGAGTTTGAGGACACCCTTCCAAAGAATAGGAAGGATATAGCACTGAGAATACAAGAAGACCACTCGAAAGAAAACTCAAGTGATGAGGACTTTGATGATGACTTGGCACTTTTAATAAAGAAATTTAAAAAATTCATTAAAATGAATAAATTTAAAAATAACACTAAAAATAAATTTGAATCCAAGAATGATCAAGTAATAAGCTACAAATGCAAGAAGCCGGGACACTACAAGAGTGAATGTCCCCAAGCCAAAAAGAGGACACCAAAGAAGAAGGCTCTCAAAGCAACATGGGATGACTTAAGTGCATCCGAAGAAGAGGAGCCAACTGACACCGAGCAAGTTGCTCACTATGCGCTAATGACCATTGGAGATGAGGTAACAAGTTCATTAGATGCAAATTTATCATTTGATGAACTATTAAATGCTTTTCATGATTTATTTGATGAATACAAAACAATTAGTAAAAAATATAAATTATTAAAAAAGAGCATGATTCTCTTATTAGTGATTTCGATAAATTAAAAATTAAACATAATGATAGTTTAGCTCCATGTATGAAAGCCAATATTTAAAAATACTTCGAAAGAAAAACTTGCTACTCAAAGATATCTTGAAGAAATTTGAGGTTGGTAGCAAGTCCTTGAAGATGAACCTTGCCAACAAGGGTCACGTTCATAGAAAAGGCAGAATCAGATTTATGAGTAGCTCTCACTATAATCTAACCACCTTTGTTAAAGGCCCTACCTTGCATGTTTCACCCTAAAAGAAATGCAACTTTTATTACAAATTTGGGCATGTAGCTTATCATTGTCCATTCAAGAAATGTAGTCTACACAAATTGATTTGGGTTCCTAAAGGAACCATAAAGAACTCTATGCAAAATAATAAGTTAAGCCGATCGATTTTTTAGGCACCCAAGGTCAAATGGGTACCTAAAAATCATCGTCTTTTATATAAACGTATACCATCACAAGTTGGGAGTAAGAGATTGTATCTTGTTTTGGGGTGTTCAAGGTTTATGACCAGAGATCCAAAATAACTCATAAAGCTCTCTAGCCAAAATAACAAAAAAGGGGATCATTAGAATTAAAACTATCAATTACAAAATGATACTTATAAGTTTACAATGCAATCTTGTGTGATAGACACTAAACATTGATCTCTCAAATTTTGAAACTTGTGGACTCTTATGCATGAATTCCCCTTCTCACATCTTCCGGATTTCTAAATTTATCGGATACATTCCTTCCTTAATTTTTTTTCCGGATCGAATTCTATCTAACAAGATCATGAATCTGTGTTCGAACATTCTTTGGATCACTCACATGAATCATGATCTTATAGTGTGCGCAATAAGCCATATGCATTTTTCCATACGAGTTTTACAATGCTAGCGTATAAATTTGATATGATGAATCATGAACTTATTGTAAACATATGAGTTCTATATAATGTTTGGTATGGCATGCATTTTTTGTGACCAATCATGAACGTACGAATCTTCTCCTCTTATGATGTGAATTTTTACATGACAATGTAAATAAGGTTATATGCTTCACAAACAAAAACTTCCTTCAAGTTAAAATCACCCACATCAGCCCCACACAACCTTGTGAGCAGTGCCACCGCCTAGGGCCGACGGTAGAACCGACCTCAACTCATTTTCCACTCCCCCAAACAGCTCCAAACCCCTATTGAACACCATTCACTCCCTCTAGCTGCCCAAAAATCCCTATTTCTTGCTAGATCAATGGTCGATTACATCTTCTTGAAGATCACAACTAAGGTATTCTCTAAAAGGCATTGATTTCTCTTTTGTATTATCTACTCTTGCTCATTATCTATCTTCATAATAGCAGTATTTATGGGTTCTAGAAGATCCTCTAAGGATAAAGGGAAGAGGAGATTAGAAGAAAATTATGACTCCCTACTTTTCGATTCTAATCAACATGTCCTAAAATTTGCATCCATAGAATCTAGACATGTTCATAAGGAAAAATATGTTGATTTAGATGAACTAAGTGATTTGGAACCTATTTAATGGTTTACAAATCTAGATATTCTCCCAATTCTTCAAATAAGTGAACCTATCTACCTAGACTTGTTAGGTTATTTTACAATAATCTACATGTAGATGAAGAAGAAAGGGTATCTACCTATCTATTAGGATGTCATATATCTATTACGAATAGATCAATTTACGATATCATAGGAATCCTGGTAAAAGAAAAAGGTTGCTATTTTAGAGGACAATGGAATGATGAAATAGTTGGGACCACTTACATTGATGCCTTAGAAACAATTTTTGGCAATCCTAACTTAATGATACTTCCAAAAAGCTATGAACATTTACTACCTTTGAGCACCAAAATACGTCATCACATCTTGATTAGTATCATTCTCCCAAAGCAATATCATCATGATGAAGTAAACCAAATGGAACTAGGTACTATGTATTGGATCATGAAGGGATATAATAATTGTTTTGGCTGCCTAATCCAACAAAACATGCTTGAAATATCAAAAAAGGACATGATGCTTCCATAGTGGCTTAATCATAAGAATACTCCATGCCTACGATATTGCCATTCCACCCGACAAAGAAGTTATAAAACTAGATAAATTTAGTATCATAAATAAAAATCTACTTCGACGGATGAGATGTATATTCAGAAATGGTATATGAATTAGATTGCCTAGAAGGACCGATCCCCTCCAACCTGAACTAGAATCGGAAACACCAATATTTAGGAGTAATCAATCTCCTCCAACTGGTCTCTTTGAGGAATCACCTCCAGTAGAGCAAGCACATCTTTCATCTATCGAAGACATAGGGATTCGGATGAAGAGTTTTGAACAACGATAAGATTGACTTGAACAACACCAAAATCAAATCTTAACTGAGCTGCAGCAGATTCACTAACAGTTTGATACCTTGTTTAGACATTTTAACTTTCCACCACATGAATAAGTTGTGTATGTATTTGGGAAAAGTGGACACAATTCCTCCTTGTTATGTTGTAATACTATGTTGTTTACTTTAATGTTGTAAACTTAAAATGCTACTCACTTTAATCGCAATGTTGTGCTTTTATGCTACTTACTTGATAGTAAAATTATGCACTAACTACCTTGATGGTTAAATTCTAAGGTTACTTTAATGAACATATCACTCTAAGAATTAGACTTGATATATCTTTTGAATGGATAAAGTTCTTGATATATTGGTATCTATGACTTGATGTATTATTTAATGAGAATTTGCGGAGTTAGGAATGTTAATGTGTCCGAATGCATGAATTTGTTAAATTTTATTTTCGGACTTTCTTGATTCTTTGATCAATCACTTAAATTCTGTACTGCGAATTTTACATGATGATAAGATTGTGTGCCTCAATATCATGTTTACTTTCATGTTTATGATTGAATATTAAGAAGTTTTAATCATATATCGGATTCTTAATCTTTGAGTACTACAAAGCGCTAATGATTTTGCCTCAAGTAGTGATGAAAAGCTATGACAAAACACTTTATAAATGCATGAATTTAATGTATATTTTCTTTCCGTACTATCTTTCACTTAATGTATTTCTTGAATGGAGCTTTCATGAGTCTATGTCATTTCAAGTTTATTTTATGATTTTTCATACATAAAAGTCATTGACAAATGCATCTCTCATAGATTTATCTCTTGTAAATTTTTAATTGAGAAATGGATTTGATATGATAATTCTTTCACATGAATTCTTTCTTAATGAAGGAAGAATTTTTTTTTTAATGAACACTTGCAAGGATTTAATTTCACATGAATATCTTGATCCTTGTGAAAAATGAAGCATGAGTTAATAAAACTTTTTTATCATTTTTAACTTCATTCAAAATTGGTTCTCAATGGTTTTTCCTCCTTACCTTCCTCCTTCATGCGAAGTTTTAATGAAAAATAAAAAGGAAGAAGATGATGGAAGCCATCTCGTTAAATATTTATAACTTTTAATGTGAGAACTTTTGAATGATATCATGTCATGAATGCTTGAAATATGATTTGTATGAATTTCTTTATAATTTGAAATATGACATGAATTTTTACCGCACTTACATTTATTGTTGAATCGTTCTCCTTTTAGGGGGAGAAAAAAATACTAAAATGTGGTTAATTGATGATAAATATATATAATTTTACACTTGAAATGTTTGCATGTTAACTTTTCTTCATTATGAAAAGATATCTAGATCTTAACTTGCAATTTTACAAATTGATATCTTGCTATAGAATGAATTGCTATATTTGTCATCCTTCATATTTGAAATATCAAGACTTGAAAATGGATGTCATGCCTTACCATCATTTTCAGAATGTTACATCATGATAGGAATCATGATGTGTGTATTGATAAGTTTAAATGAACTTCGCTTATCAATATGTCTCTTGAATTCAAAGGCTTTGAATTCAAGAATGACTTTTCTCAAGTATTGCATATAGATAGGGGGAGTTAAGGTTAATTCCGTCATCAATTGATTGTCATCATCAAAAAGGGGGAGATTGTTGAATCTCATATTTTGATGATGAAGTCAATTGTAATTTGTTTGATCTAATCTATATGTTGAGAAAAGTGTGCAAGATTAACTATGATGGTAGTAAGACAGAAAGCAAGTATTGTGCTAGAGTCAAGATCGAGATCACGTTGGGAGTTCGAGAGTTCATCGGAAGTCCGGATGTTCATCGGAAGTTCTGCGGGAACTTACCGAGAAGTCCAAGAGCTTGCCATAGAAGCTCGTCAGAACTCACCAAGAAGATCGTCATAAAGTCCAAGAGCTTGTCGGGAGTTTGCCGGAGCATTGCTGATAGTTCATTGGATGTTCGTTGGAAGTACGTCGGAAGCTCACCGGAAGAGCGATTGACGCACCGAAACATGAAATATAGTATTATGTCTTAATTATCGTAGTTAGAGTGTAAATTAAGTTAGAATTGGGAGGTAATCCCACTAACTTAATTAGGGGCCAACTGAGCCCTAAGATGGGCTAGTTTGGGCCGGATTCAAGGCCCAACCAGGACCAAGAATTTTCAGTCGGCGGTGGCACCGCCAAGGTCGGTGGTGGCACCACTTGGGAGACTCGGTCTCCCAGGAATTCTGGGCGGTGATACCGCCCCTTTCAGGCGGTGGTACCATCGGTAGTTATTACTGCCAGTGGTGGTACCGCCCCTGTCAAGAGGTGGTACCACTAGAGCTTGGTCTTCGAGCTCTGTCAAGCGGTGGTACCACCCAGACTGAGCGGTAGTACCGCCCAGTCTCAGGTGTCAGGCGGTAGTATCGCCCAGTAATGGCGGTGGTACCGCCAGGATCCTAAAAATCCAGGATTAGACACTTTTAGGTTCTATTTTTGAAACCATTATGGCCTATAAAAACCCCACCCTTTCCTACATGAAAGGGCGCAAAACCTATTAATAAATCTTGAGTTCTTGAGCCTTAAAGTGTTGTAAAAGTTAGAGTTCTCCTCCTTCATCTCTTAGCCTTGTAACCATCCAAGAAAGAGGAGTGAAACTTGTAAGGGTTATCTCCTAAACCCGACAAAAAGAAAAAAGCTATAAAAGGTGGTTGGCCTTCGCCTATTGAAGGAAGGCCTCTAGTGGATGCCAGTGACCTCGTCGGAGGAGGAAGTCGAAAGTGGATGTAGGTCACGTTGACTTAATCACTCTAAAACTCGGTACTTTGAGTAACTTTCTTTTATAGCAAACTGCCTCTCCTCCTTACTGTGCTTTAACTACGTCTACATATGCTTTCACATAAACATCTTCCAAAATTGGCTTTCATCATACGAAGACTTTCCTAAACCGATGCTTTTTATTTATGCAATTTACATTACCGCAAATCACCTTATTCTTCTCTTGCACTTTCATGAAAGCTTTCAAGTTCAAATTCTTTCTGAAATGGATTGAATCGAAATCATTCTCGTCAAAATTATTTTTAATCGAAACAAGTTTTTTTGAAATAATGAAAGTTTTCCGTTGCACTAATTTACCCCCTCTCTTAGTGCCACTCTTGATTCTAACACTTACCTCGTTGTCGAGACCCATTAAAGTGTAGTTCACCATCTCATCTTTGTTTGTTTGCTCTTTGTCTTCAGATGTACCTGATTTGTCTCATATCACCTTAAATGTTTTCTTCTTCTTTGGCAACTTTTTCTTCATCAGTTGTAGATATTCGCTTTTGAAGTGTCCGAGCCGATTCCATTCATAGCAAGTTATTTTATCCTTTTTAAGTTCATTTTTATTCTTAGATTCTTGTTTTATGAACTTCTTAAATTTTATTATGAGTTCATGGTTATCGTCATCATCACTTGAGTTTTCTCCTAAGTAGTATTCTTTTGTTCTAAATGCCAAATCTTTCCTGTTCTTTGGAAGGTTGTTCTCATGTTCATTATATTCGATACAAGACATTTCATTGGTCATTAAAGACCTGATGAGTTCTTCAAGAGAGAAATTGTTCAAGTCTTTTATCTCTTGCATTACCATCACTTTCGGATCCTAACTTTTTAGAAGGGATCTTAGTATTTTATTTACAAGTTCAAAATTAGTAAAACATTTACTAAAACTTTTTAAACCATTGACGATATCCATAAAATAGGTGTACATATCTCCAATAATTTCGCTTGGTTCCATTCAAAATAATTCAAAACTATACATCAAAAAATTAATTTTAGAATTTTTTAAATCTACTTATGCCTTCATGTGTGATTTTGAGTGTGTGCCAAATATCATGTGCAATTTCACATATAGAAATACGATTAAACTCATTTTTGTCTAAAGCATAAAATAAAGCATTCATAGCTTTCGCATTTAAAGAAAATGATCTTTTTCAAAATTACTCCATTCATTCGTAGGTTTAGAGAATTTTTGAAAATCACATTTGACAATATTCCATAAATCAAAGTTCATAGAAAGCAAAAAAAACTCTCATTCATGTTTTTTCAATACATGTAATCCATCCCATTGAACATAGAAGGACGAGTAATAGAGTGACCCTCTTGCATGCTAAAGAATAGAAGGACGAGTAATAGAGTGACCCTCTTGCATGCTAAAGAATGTTATTCAATCTTTTTTGAGTGTTAAATCAATTGAGAGAAACTTGACTCTGATACCAACTATTAAGATCGAAATCAACAATGGGGGGGGGGGGGGGGATAAATTAGTGCTTTCATAAAAATTACATCGATTAAAAAAATCTCATTCAATAAAGCTCATATCAGAAAGATATTTAAATGTAGAGTGCAAGCAAAAGTAGTAGACAATTAAATCAATTAGCAACAAAAGTAAATAGCAAGGAAAATAGCACACCAAATTTATAGTGGTTCAATCGTTATAACCTATGTCTACTCTTGATTCCTTTTCTGTCGAGGCCACTGGCTTCCATTAACGATCTCCTTTTAATAAGTGAAGATCAACTACCCTCTTATAACTCTTTTCTCTTTTTGACAGGCTCGGGAAAGAACCTTTATACTCTCTTTTTATAAGATAACCCTCACACACCTCCCTTAGATCAACTTCTAAACTCAAGGAGGAGGGAACTCAATGTTTTGGCAGAGTTTTTTTTTGGTTTTTTCTTAAGAATTCTTTCTCCTTTCTTACTGCCCAAGTGGGGTATTTATAGGCCTCAAATGGTTTAAAAAATAGAGTCAAAAATTTAAATTTTTGAGTCTTTCGAGTAGGGGCAGTACCACCACTTGCTAGTCTAACACTAGGCGGTACCACCATCCAGTTTGGCGATACCACCACCTAACACACTAATACTGGGCAGTACCACTGCCCAGTCTAGTGGTACTACCGCTTAACAGCTTGAAAAAGTGTGTTCGTGACTTTTCCAACTCATAGGTGGTTCCACCGCCAGTTTGGCGATGCCATCGCCTAACCCAAATTTTGGGTCACTGAATGGGCCTCCCAATGAGCCCAACTCAGCCCTAGATCAAGCCCAATGGGCTCCTAATTAAGTTAGCATAATTACACTCAAAACTAACTCAATTAAGGACCCAAACTACTTCGATCTAGACAAATAATTGTAAAGCATGAATCCTTTATTATCCAGCATACCATTGGTTAATCCAATGCTTCGTCCGACCCTTTGTCGTATTGTCCTCTCCTTCTACGTATTGCCCAATCGACATGTTGACCTTCCGCAACATACAATCTCCTTAGTGCAACGTCTAATCCTTCTAGCCCAATACCCAAACTCATGGCACTTAATTCTTCTACTGGCACGTTGACCAGTCCTCAAGCTCGACGTCAAATCTTCTAACATGTTTTACTCCAGCCCAACTTCTAATTCCTCCTACTTTAATCAATTTATCTATCCATAATCGAAGATAGTCCTGCATTACTCAAATGCTCATTAAATCATAAGTTTATCAATTGATTTATCATTAAAATATGAGATTCAAGAATATATATATATATATATGTATGTATATATATATATATATATGTATGTATATATATATATATATGTATGTATATATATATGTATATATATATATATATGTATATATATATATATATGTATATATATATATATATATATATATATATACATATATATATATATGTATATATATATACATATATATATATATATGTATATATATATATATATGTATATATATACATATATAAATATATATGTATATATATATATGTATATATATACATATATAAATATATATGTATATATATATATATATACATATATAAATATATATGTATATATATATACATATATGTATACATATATAAATATATATGTATATATATATACATATATGTATACATATATATATATATATATGTATATATATATACATATATGTATACATATATATATATATATGTATGTATACATATATATGTATGTATACATATATGTATATATGTATATATATATATATATATGTATAATATATATATATATATATGTATATATACATATATGTATATATGTATATATGTATATATATACAATATATATATACATATATAAATATATATATATATATATATATACATATATGTATATGTATATATATGCATATATATATATATACATATATATATATATATACATATATACATATATACATATATACATATATACATATATACATATATACATATATTTATATATACATATATATATATATATATATATATATATATATATATATATATATATGTATATGTATATGTATGTATGTATATCTATATGAGATCCGAAGGAAGCAAAGCAAAAGTCAAGTAATCGGGAAGCAAAGCGAAAGTAGAGTAAAGTAATCGGCGCGGTCTAGGAATAAGAACTTCAATTAGCGTTGCCCTCCAACTAGCCATTCCCTAATTGTTGAATCTCATATTTTGATGATGAAATCAATCAATAAGTATTTATATTTTAATCTGCGTTTTGAGTGACGCAGGATGCTTCGATCAGGATGAGACAATTAAAGCATGAAATATCATGTTGGGCCGGAGGAACATGCTAGAAGATTGGAGGCCGGTGGATCGGTCGACGTATCGACAGAAGGCTTCGGGCATCGGGCTAAGAAAAGCGGATATTGTACCAAGGATATCGGAGTTATGGAGTCAACTGGTTGATTGGGCAATAGGCCGCAAGAGAGGACGATGCACCGAAGAATCGGACGAAGCATCAAGGGACCAATGACATGTCGGGCAACTTGATTAATGCTTAGTATTAATTATCTAGATCGAAGTTTGTTTTACATGTGCAGGATTAACTATGATAGCAAGGCATGAAGCAAAATGAAGTCCTAGAGTCAAGGACGCAACTACGTTGGGAGTTCGAGAGTTCGTCGGAAGTCCGGATGTTCATCGGACTTTTTGGAGGAACTAGCCGAGAAGTCTCAGAGCTTGCCAAAGAAGTTCATCGGAACTCGCCAAGAAGATCGTCGTTAAGTCTAGGAGCTTGCCGGGAGTCCGTCGGAAGTTCACCGGAAGCTCGCCGGAAGAATAGACATAGGGACTTATTTAGCTTAGCAAATGTCTTAGGATTTCATAGTTAGCACGTAATTGGGCTTCGATTGGGCCAACCCAGTTACGGGCCAGCTAGGCCCATGTAAAAACTATGTTGGGCCTAATAAGAAGCCCAAACAGTGCTCTAAGAAGTCTCACCGTCGTGGCATAGTCTTCGAGACTGTGTTAGGCGGTGGTACCGCCAGTCTGGGCAGTTGTACCACCCTTGGCAGGGTGCCAAGCAGTGGTACTACCAATCTAGGTGGTGATACCACCCAGCAATATGCCCTAGGCGGTAGTACCACCCAGGATAGTGTTAGTCAAACTGACACTATGCGGTGGTACCGCCCAGCGCAGGCGATGGTACCGCTCATGCCCGAGGAACCCGGGATGGAAAAGTTTTAGGCTCCAAGTTTGAATCAACTTGAAGCCTATAAATACCCCTCCCATCCCTGGTTAAAACATACAAGCACAGAAAGATTAAAAGAGAGAAAACGCTGCTGCGATCATAAGTGTATTCCCTCCTCTAGCTTAAACCTAGATTTTTGTTTAGAGAGGAGAGAGAGTACTTGTAAGGGTTATCTCCTAAACTCGGTAAAAGGAGAAGAGGGGTGTAAAAGGTGATTGGCTTTCGCCTATTGAAGGAAGACCTTTAGTGGACGTCAGTGACCTCGTCGGAGGAGAAAGTCAAAAGTGGATGTAGGTCAAGATTGACCGAACCACTCTAAATCTCGGTTTGTATTTACTTTCTGCTATCTATCTTAACTGCAAACTACCTCCATTGCTTTACGTCAACTATACTTCCATATGCTTTCAATTTAAGTTAAGTTTTCGAAAATGATTTTATGTCAGAAACGGTTTTATCGTCTGAAAGTTTTTAAACCGCCGTGATTTTACCGCTGCACTAATTCACCCCCCCCCCCTTTAGTACCGACCCTGATCTTAACAATTGGTATCAGAGCCATGATTTTCTATTTTGGTTTAACACCCATATAGAAATGGCTCTTTTTGGCTTTCAAGAGGGTCACTCTCTCATTCGTCCTTCCTTTTTCAATGGGACGGACTACACTTATTAGAAAACTCGAATGAGAGTTTTCTTGTTTTCTTTGGATTTGAAGTTATGGAATATTATCAAATCTGGTTTTAAAATGTCTTCTCTTTCAATGAACCGTTGGAATGATTTGGAGAAGAAGACGTTTTCTCTAAATGCAAAGGCTATCAATGCCTTGTTTTGCACCTTAAATAAAACGGAGTTTAATCGGGTTTCTTTGTGCGAAATAACTTTTGATATTTTGTGCACTCTTGAAATCACACACGAAGGCACAAGTAGTGTAAAAGATTCAAAAGTAAATTTTTTTATGCATAATTTTGAGATATTTTATATGGAACCAATAGAGAATATTGGAGACATGTACACCCGTTTTACGGATGTCGTCAATAGTCTAAAAGCTCTTGGTAAAAGTTTTTTGAACTTTGAACTCGTTAACAAGATCTTAAGATCACTTTCTAAAACTTGGGAATCGAAAGTAACGACAATACAAGAAACAAAATATTTAAATATTTTTTCACTTGAAGAACTAATTGGGTCTTTAATGACCTATGAAATGACTAATATGACACTTGACGAACATGAGAACTACCTTCCAAAGGACAGAAAGGATTTGGGACATAGAACATTTGAAGACCACTCGAGCATAAGCTCAAGTGATGGTGAACCTGAACTACAAAAGAAGTTTAAAAAGTTAATGAAACAAAAATTTAAGAACAAAAAGAATGAAACTACTTGCTTTGAACGCAAAAAAAAGAATAAAAATTGGGATGAATCGAGCTCCTCCGAGGACGAGGAGAAAATCAAGAAAGGCGAGGTGGCAAACTATGCCTTAACCGCTTTTAATAATGAGGTAATCGAAATCCCCCTAATTTACTTTGAAATTTCATAATGCATTTCCTTTTTTTATTTAGTTTAGAAAATATTTTTCCTTAAAAATTACATGTTTAATAATGTTATGAAAATACAAAAAATTAGGAATCATGTTTATCATGCTAGTGATTTTAAAAATAATCATGAAAAATACATATTTTATGATAAACAAACAAAATGATTTTGTTTGAAATTATGAAATCATGCTTGATGATTTAATGATACATAATGATGTTTTGATATCATGATTGATGATTTTATTCTATGCATGAGATTTTCGAAATTATGCATGATGAATCTTGTGGTTTACGGATTATCGATTTTTACCATAATGAACGTGCCTTATTGATCTTTGTCGTAATAAATCTTGCACTTTTAGTTTTAAACATGATACATGTTTTTATTTGGCATAAATGAAATAAAATCATATGAATTGAAACAACTAAAAAGAGGAAAATATTTTTTCTTAAAAATTATTTTTCTCTATCGGTTTTGATGAATCCATTTGTATCATCTTTATAAATCTCTTGGACTTTGAAAATGATTTTGATGATTTAAATTTGAATAAATTTTTATCCAAATCATGATCTTGATTCCGTGATATTTATAAATTAAGATTTATTATGAATCAAGATTTTTCATTAATCGATCTCCTATGATTTTCTTTTAATTATTTATAAGGAGGTTTTTCAAAAAGAAATCATGCCTTTTGGTATTCACATATTCTAATCTTTTATGATATGACATTTATGCAATTCTTTGTATTCATGAAATGTTTATCTCATCACCCAATTATTTTCTTCTTGATATTCCTTATGTGATGATATAAATGCATAAAATATTCATGAATTTATTTTGATGTATACAATGATAAAATGGGGAGAAGTTTTGATCATGAATGGTAGGATGAAATTTGACAAAATTAATACCATCATGATTTGAAATGCTATGATTTGTTACCAAAATGATGTATCATAAATGCTTTAAATGATGAGTGTTTGGTATCATGATCAAAATGTTGATAAATGTCTAAAAATTTAACATTTTTCATATTGCATTAAAAATGAAATGTAAGGAATTTTGAAAATGTGCATGTTTTAATTTTAAAAAATAATGATGCACAAATAAGATTGATACTTACCTTTGTCATAATCTAATATAAAGGGTCTTCCCTTCTTTTTGATAATGACAAAGGAGGAGTTAAAAGATGCTAGCTCGCACAATTCAAGAAGAAAGCAAAAAATTACACTTCTCAAAAGAGAAGAAATAACTTGCTTTTTGAACATCTCAAATTGTTAGCTTCCATGTTGTAAAACAATGTAACATTTTGTTAGCTTGCGTTTTTGCAAAGGAAGCAAAAATAATGGCACTTCTCAAAAGAGAAAAAAGAGCTTGCTATCTTGAATATCACTAGCTTGCCTATCTTAAGAAGCAAAGAGTTGCTATCTAAAAAGAAGCAAAATTGCTATCTTGCATATCGCAACGAAAAGCAAATTTGTAAATTTACACAATTCTAAATTATTGCTAGCTTGTATGTTTCAAAACTTACTTTCTTTTTCAAACACTTACTAGCTTGAACATTGTAGAACCAACATGCTAAACTTGCATATCTAGCAAAATTTACAAACTTGTAAAACTTCAAATTTTTGCTAGCTTTCATCATTATAAAACTGGAGATTTATGATGCAATGTATTGAACTTATCTCTAAACACATAAGAGTTCGAACTTCTCCTTTTTGTTTATGACAAAGGGGGAGAAGTATGTTGATGTCATGCATGATTTGATCATGACATATTGCTTAGATATTTGAATTCAAAAGTTTCTATCAATATGCCATATTGATAGGGTGAGTTTGTTTAAACTCTAGGAGTTAAGGTTAACTCCGTCGTCAATTGGTTGTCATCATCAAAAAGAGGGAGATTATGGAATCTCAGATTTTGATGATTAAACCAATCGATAAGTGTTTATGTTTTAATCTACGTTTTGAGTGACACAGGATGCTTCGATCGGGATGAGACAATTAAAGCAGGAAATATCATGTTGGGCCGGAGGAACATGTCAGAAGATTGGACGTCGAGCCGGTGGATCGGTCGATGTATCGACAGAAAGCTTCGGGCTATGGATTCAAGCATCGAGCTAAGAAGAGCGGATATTGCACCAAGGATATTAGAGTTTCAAAGTCAACTAACCGATTGGGTAATAGGCCGCAAGAGAGGATGATGTGTCGAAGAATCAAACGAAGCGTCAAGGGACCAATGACATGCCGGACAACATGATTATTGCTTATTATTAATTATCTAGATCGAAGTATATTTTACATGTGCAGGATTAACTACGATAGCAAGGCATGAAACAAAATGAAGTCCCGAAGTCAAGGACGTAATCACGTTGGGAGTTCGAGAGTTCATTGGAAGTTCGGACGTTCGTCGGAAGTTCTGGAGGAACTAGCCGAGAAGTCTCGGAGCTTGCTAGAGAAGCTCATCGGAACTCGCCAAGAAGATCGTTGTGAAGTCCAGGAGCTTACCGGGAGTCTGCCAGAACATTACCGAGAGATCATCGGAAGTTCGTCGGAAGATCGCCAGAAGCTCGCCAGAAGAATAGACTTACGGACTTTGTTTAGCTTAGAATATATCTTAGGAATCATAGTTAGCACGCAATTGGGATTGGATTTGGGCCAACCTAATTTAGGGCTAGCTAGGCCCATGTAAGAACTGTGTTGGGCCCAATAAGAAGTCCAAACAATGCCCTAAGAAATCTTACCGTCATGGCATAGTCTTCGAGGCTGTCTCAGACGGTGGTACCACCAGTCTCGGCGATGGTCTGGGTGGTGGTACCGCCCAGCACTGCACCCCAAGCGATGGTACCGCCTAGGGCAGTGTCAGTAAGATTGACACAGGCGGTGGTACGTACCACCCGTGCTCGGGGAACCCAAG